>NW_020619492.1:195365-258847 GCF_003573695.1 Papaver somniferum | reverse complement strand
AGTTCAAATAGTGTCTTTAATATTGTGAAATATCTGACGGAAGTTGTATTTATACGTACCTTATAAGGAAAATTCTAGACACTTCACTAGATATCGTTATCCAGTCATCCATACCAATTAAGAAGCAGAAAAGAGTCCTTTTCAGTAGAAAAGTAAATTTTTATATGTTTAAGTGCAAATAATATCTTTAATATGGTGAAATATCCGACGGAAGTTGTATTTATACGTACCTTCAAAGCAAAAATCTAGACACTTCACTAGATATCGTTATTCGGTGATCCATACCAATTCAGAAGCAAGAAAGACTCCTCTTTAGTAAAAAAAAGTAACTGATTAAATCTTTGTGTGCAAATAATCCTAATAAATTTACAAAATTGATAAGTGCATGACTTATAGATCTTTAGTGTCAATTCAGTATGCTTCAGTGTTGCACTAGTCTTGTGTTTCTTTTATTTGTGTTGGTTAGGTTGAATAGTCTAAAGAAGTGCTAGAATCGAAAAATGATTGATCTAGTAATAGATAAATGAATCAAAATCCAAGTGAAAAATAATTAAATCTGTAAATTCTGCCTTCTATTTGGTTAAGAATTAGAGTAGGAAACCAAAGGAAAAAGAATGAGGTCATTCGGAGTTCAAATGAAGTAGTTATGATCAAAATACTAGACATTTCTCTAGATATCATTATCCAGTGATCCATACCAATTCGGAAGCAGAAAAGAGTCCCTTTCAGCAGAAAAGTAACTGTTTATACGTTTAAGTTCAAATAATGTCTTTAATATTCTGAAATATCTGACGCAAATTGTATTTATACGTACCTTCAAAGGAAAATGCTAGACACTTCACTAGATACTGTTATCCAGTGATCCATACCAATTCGGAAGTAGAAAAGAGTCCCTTTCAGTAGAAAAGTAACTGTTTATATGTTTCAGTTCAAATAGTGTCTTTAATATTGTGAAATATCTGACGGAAGTTGTATTTATACGTACCTTATAAGGAAAATCCTAGACACTTCACTAGATATCGTTATCCAGTCATCCATACCAATTCAGAAGCAGAAAAGAGTCCTTTTCAGTAGAAAAGTAAATTTTTATATGTTTAAGTGCAAATAATATCTTTAATATGGTGAAATATCCGACGGAAGTTGTATTTATACGTACCTTATAAGGAAAATTTTGGACACTTCACTAGATATCGTTATCCAGTCATCCATACCAATTAAGAAGCAGAAAAGAGTCCTTTTCAGTAGAAAAAAGTAACTGATTAAATCTTTGTGTGCAAATAATCCTAATAAATTTACAAAATTGATAAGTGCATGACTTATAGATCTTTAGTGTCAATTCAGTATGCTTCAGTGTTGCACTAGTCTTGTTTTCTTTTATTTGTGTTGGTTAGGTTGAATAGTCTAAAGAAGTGCTAGAATCGAAAAATGATTGATCTAGTAATAGATAAATGAATCAAAATCCAAGTGAAAAATAATTAAATCTGTAAATTCTGCCTTCTATTTGGTTAAGAATTAGAGTAGGAAACCAAAGGAAAAAGAATGAGGTCATTCGGAGTTCAAATGAAGTAGTTATGATCAAAATACTAGACATTTCTCTAGATATCATTATCCAGTGATCCATACCAATTCGGAAGCAGAAAAGAGTCCCTTTCAGCAGAAAAGTAATTGTTTATACGTTTAAGTTCAAATAATGTCTTTAATATTCTGAAATATCTGACGCAAATTGTATTTATACGTACCTTCAAAGGAAAATGCTAGACACTTCACTAGATACTGTTATCCAGTGATCCATACCAATTCGGAAGTAGAAAAGAGTCCCTTTCAGTAGAAAAGTAACTGTTTATATGTTTCAGTTCAAATAGTGTCTTTAATATTGTGAAATATATGACGGAAGTTGTATTTATACGTACCTTATAAGGAAAATTCTAGACACTTCACTAGATATCGTTATCCAGTCATCCATACCAATTAAGAAGCAGAAAAGAGTCCTTTTCAGTAGAAAAGTAAATTTTTATATGTTTAAGTGCAAATAATATCTTTAATATGGTGAAATATCCGACGGAAGTTGTATTTATACGTACCTTATAAGGAAAATTCTGGACACTTCACTAGATATCGTTATCCAGTCATCCATACCAATTAAGAAGCAGAAAAGAGTCCTTTTCAGTAGAAAAAAGTAACTGATTAAATCTTTGTGTGCAAATAATCCTAATAAATTTACAAAATTGATAAGTGCATGACTTATAGATCTTTAGTGTCAATTCAGTATGCTTCAGTGTTGCACTAGTCTTGTTTTCTTTTATTTGTGTTGGTTAGGTTGAATAGTCTAAAGAAGTGCTAGAATCGAAAAATGATTGATCTAGTAATAGATAAATGAATCAAAATCCAAGTGAAAAATAATTAAATCTGTAAATTCTGCCTTCTATTTGGTTAAGAATTAGAGTAAGAAACCAAAGGAAAAAGAATGAGGTCATTCGGAGTTCAAATGAAGTAGTTATGATCAAAATACTAGACATTTCTCTAGATATCATTATCCAGTGATCCATACCAATTCGGAAGCAGAAAAGAGTCCTTTTCAGCAGAAAAGTAACTGTTTATACGTTTAAGTTCAAATAATGTCTTTAATATTCTGAAATATCTGACGCAAATTGTATTTATACGTACCTTCAAAGGAAAATGCTAGACACTTCACTAGATACTGTTATCCAGTGATCCATACCAATTCGGAAGTAGAAAAGAGTCCCTTTCAGTAGAAAAGTAACTGTTTATATGTTTCAGTTCAAATAGTGTCTTTAATATTGTGAAATATCTGACGGAAGTTGTATTTATACGTACCTTATAAGGAAAATTCTAGACACTTCACTAGATATCGTTATCCAGTCATCCATACCAATTAAGAAGCAGAAAAGAGTCCTTTTCAGTAGAAAAGTAAATTTTTATATGTTTAAGTGCAAATAATATCTTTAATATGGTGAAATATCCGACGGAAGTTGTATTTATACGTACCTTATAAGGAAAATTCTGGACACTTCACTAGATATCGTTATTCGGTGATCCATACCAATTCAGAAGCAAGAAAGACTCCTCTTTAGTAAAAAAAAGTAACTGATTAAATCTTTGTGTGCAAATAATCCTAATAAATTTACAAAATTGATAAGTGCATGACTTATAGATCTTTAGTGTCAATTCAGTATGCTTCAGTGTTGCACTAGTCTTGTTTTCTTTTATTTGTGTTGGTTAGGTTGAATAGTCTAAAGAAGTGCTAGAATCGAAAAATGATTGATCTAGTAATAGATAAATGAATCAAAATCCAAGTGAAAAATAATTAAATCTGTAAATTCTGCCTTCTATTTGGTTAAGAATTAGAGTAGGAAACCAAAGGAAAAAGAATGAGGTCATTCGGAGTTCAAATGAAGTAGTTATGATCAAAATACTAGACATTTCTCTAGATATCATTATCCAGTGATCCATACCAATTCGGAAGCAGAAAAGAGTCCCTTTCAGCAGAAAAGTAATTGTTTATACGTTTAAGTTCAAATAATGTCTTTAATATTCTGAAATATCTGACGCAAATTGTATTTATACGTACCTTCAAAGGAAAATGCTAGACACTTCACTAGATACTGTTATCCAGTGATCCATACCAATTCGGAAGTAGAAAAGAGTCCCTTTCAGTAGAAAAGTAATTGTTTATATGTTTCAGTTCAAATAGTGTCTTTAATATTGTGAAATATCTGACGGAAGTTGTATTTATACGTACCTTATAAGGAAAATTCTAGACACTTCACTAGATATCGTTATCCAGTCATCCATACCAATTAAGAAGCAGAAAAGAGTCCTTTTCAGTAGAAAAGTAAATTTTTATATGTTTAAGTGCAAATAATATCTTTAATATGGTGAAATATCCGACGGAAGTTGTATTTATACGTACCTTCAAAGCAAAAATCTAGACACTTCACTAGATATCGTTATTCGGTGATCCATACCAATTCAGAAGCAAGAAAGACTCCTCTTTAGTAAAAAAAGTAACTGATTAAATCTTTGTGTGCAAATAATCCTAATAAATTTACAAAATTGATAAGTGCATAACTTATAGATCTTTAGTGTCAATTCAGTATGCTTCAGTGTTGCACTAGTCTTGTTTTCTTTTATTTGTGTTGGTTAGGTTGAATAGTCTAAAGAAGTGCTAGAATCGAAAAATGATTGATCTAGTAATAGATAAATGAATCAAAATCCAAGTGAAAAATAATTAAATCTGTAAATTCTGCCTTCTATTTGGTTAAGAATTAGAGTAGGAAACCAAAGGAAAAAGAATGAGGTCATTCGGAGTTCAAATGAAGTAGTTATGATCAAAATACTAGACATTTCTCTAGATATCATTATCCAGTGATCCATACCAATTCGGAAGCAGAAAAGAGTCCTTTTCAGCAGAAAAGTAACTGTTTATATGTTTAAGTTCAAATAATGTCTTTAATATTCTGAAATATCTGACGCAAATTGTATTTATACGTACCTTCAAAGGAAAATGCTAGACACTTCACTAGATACTGTTATCCAGTGATCCATACCAATTCGGAAGTAGAAAAGAGTCCCTTTCAGTAGAAAAGTAACTGTTTATATGTTTCAGTTCAAATAGTGTCTTTAATATTGTGAAATATCTGACGGAAGTTGTATTTATACGTACCTTATAAGGAAAATTCTAGACACTTCACTAGATATCGTTATCCAGTCATCCATACCAATTAAGAAGCAGAAAAGAGTCCTTTTCAGTAGAAGAGTAAATTTTTATATGTTTAAGTGCAAATAATATCTTTAATATGGTGAAATATCCGACGGAAGTTGTATTTATACGTACCTTATAAGGAAAATTTTGGACACTTCACTAGATATCGTTATCCAGTCATCCATACCAATTAAGAAGCAGAAAAGAGTCCTTTTCAGTAGAAAAAAGTAACTGATTAAATCTTTGTGTGCAAATAATCCTAATAAATTTACAAAATTGATAAGTGCATGACTTATAGATCTTTAGTGTCAATTCAGTATGCTTCAGTGTTGCACTAGTCTTGTTTTCTTTTATTTGTGTTGGTTAGGTTGAATAGTCTAAAGAAGTGCTAGAATCGAAAAATGATTGATCTAGTAATAGATAAATGAATCAAAATCCAAGTGAAAAATAATTAAATCTGTAAATTCTGCCTTCTATTTGGTTAAGAATTAGAGTAGGAAACCAAAGGAAAAAGAATGAGGTCATTCGGAGTTCAAATGAAGTAGTTATGATCAAAATACTAGACATTTCTATAGATATCATTATCCAGTGATCCATACCAATTCGGAAGCAGAAAAGAGTCCCTTTCAGCAGAAAAGTAACTGTTTATACGTTTAAGTTCAAATAATGTCTTTAATATTCTGAAATATCTGACGCAAATTGTATTTATACGTACCTTCAAAGGAAAATGCTAGACACTTCACTAGATACTGTTATCCAGTGATCCATACCAATTCGGAAGTAGAAAAGAGTCCCTTTCAGTAGAAAAGTAACTGTTTATATGTTTCAGTTCAAATAGTGTCTTTAATATTGTGAAATATCTGACGGAAGTTGTATTTATACGTACCTTATAAGGAAAATTCTAGACACTTCACTAGATATCGTTATCCAGTCATCCATACCAATTAAGAAGCAGAAAAGAGTCCTTTTCAGTAGAAAAGTAAATTTTTATATGTTTAAGTGCAAATAATATCTTTAATATGGTGAAATATCCGACGGAAGTTGTATTTATACGTACCTTCAAAGCAAAAATCTAGACACTTCACTAGATATCGTTATTCGGTGATCCATACCAATTCAGAAGCAAGAAAGACTCCTCTTTAGTAAAAAAAAGTAACTGATTAAATCTTTGTGTGCAAATAATCCTAATAAATTTACAAAATTGATAAGTGCGTGACTTATAGATCTTTAGTGTCAATTCAGTATGCTTCAGTGTTGCACTAGTCTTGTTTTCTTTTATTTGTGTTGGTTAGGTTGAATAGTCTAAAGAAGTGCTAGAATCGAAAAATGATTGATCTAGTAATAGATAAATGAATCAAAATCCAAGTAAAAAATAATTAAATCTGTAAATTTTGCCTTCTATTTGGTTAAGAATTAGAGTAGGAAACCAAAGGAAAAAGAATGAGGTCATTCGGAGTTCAAATGAAGTAGTTATGATCAAAATACTAGACATTTCTCTAGATATCATTATCCAGTGATCCATACCAATTCGGAAGCAGAAAAGAGTCCTTTTCAGCAGAAAAGTAACTGTTTATACGTTTAAGTTCAAATAATGTCTTTAATATTCTGAAATATCTGACGCAAATTGTATTTATACGTACCTTCAAAGGAAAATGCTAGACACTTCACTAGATACTGTTATCCAGTGATCCATACCAATTCGGAAGTAGAAAAGAGTCCCTTTCAGTAGAAAAGTAACTGTTTATATGTTTCAGTTCAAATAGTGTCTTTAATATTGTGAAATATCTGACGGAAGTTGTATTTATACGTACCTTATAAGGAAAATTCTAGACACTTCACTAGATATCGTTATCCAGTCATCCATACCAATTAAGAAGCAGAAAAGAGTCCTTTTCAGTAGAAAAGTAAATTTTTATATGTTTAAGTGCAAATAATATCTTTAATATGGTGAAATATCCGACGGAAGTTGTATTTATACGTACCTTATAAGGAAAATTCTGGACACTTCACTAGATATCGTTATCCAGTCATCCATACAAATTAAGAAGCAGAAAAGAGTCCTTTTCAGTAGAAAAAAGTAACTGATTAAATCTTTGTGTGCAAATAATCCTAATAAATTTACAAAATTGATAAGTGCATGACTTATAGATCTTTAGTGTCAATTCAGTATGCTTCAGTGTTGCACTAGTCTTGTTTTCTTTTATTTGTGTTGGTTAGGTTGAATAGTCTAAAGAAGTGCTAGAATCGAAAAATGATTGATCTAGTAATAGATAAATGAATCAAAATCCAAGTGAAAAATAATTAAATCTGTAAATTCTGCCTTCTATTTGGTTAAGAATTAGAGTAGGAAACCAAAGGAAAAAGAATGAGGTCATTCGGAGTTCAAATGAAGTAGTTATGATCAAAATACTAGACATTTCTCTAGATATCATTATCCAGTGATCCATACCAATTCGGAAGCAGAAAAGAGTCCTTTTCAGCAGAAAAGTAACTGTTTATACGTTTAAGTTCAAATAATGTCTTTAATATTCTGAAATATCTGACGCAAATTGTATTTATACGTACCTTCAAAGGAAAATGCTAGACACTTCACTAGATACTGTTATCCAGTGATCCATACCAATTCGGAAGTAGAAAAGAGTCCCTTTCAGTAGAAAAGTAACTGTTTATATGTTTCAGTTCAAATAATGTCTTTAATATTGTGAAATATCTGACGGAAGTTGTATTTATACGTACCTTATAAGGAAAATTCTAGACACTTCACTAGATATCGTTATCCAGTCATCCATACCAATTAAGAAGCAGAAAAGAGTCCTTTTCAGTAGAAAAGTAAATGTTTATATGTTTAAGTGAAAATAATATCTTTAATATGGTGAAATATCCGACGGAAGTTGTATTTATACGTACCTTCAAAGGAAAATTCTAGACACTTCACTAGATATCGTTATTCGGTGATCCATACCAATTCAGAAGCAAGAAAGACTCCTCTTTAGTAAAAAAAAGTAACTGATTAAATGTTTGTGTGCAAATAATCCTAATAAATTTACAAAATTTATAAGTGCATGACTTATAGAGCTTTAGTGTCAATTCAGTATGCTTCAGTGTTGTACTAGTCTTGTTTTCTTTTATTTGTGTTGGTTAGGTTGAATAATCTAAAGAAGTGCTAGAATCGAAAAATGATTGATCTAGTAAAAGATAAATGAATCAAAATCCAAGTGAAAAATAATTAAATCTGTAAATTCTGCCTTCTATTTGGTTAAGAATTAGAGTAGGAAACCAAAGGAAAAAGAATGAGGTCATTCGGAGTTCAAATGAAGTAGTTATGATCAAAATACTAGACACTTCTCTAGATATCATTATCCAGTGGTCCATACCAATTCGGAAGCAGAAAAGACTCTCGTTCAGTAGAAAAGTAACTGTTTAAATGTTTGATATCAAATAATATCTTTAGTCAGAAAAGAGTCCATTTCAGTAGAAAAGTAACTGTTTATATGTTTCAGTTCAAATAATGTCTTTAATATTGTGAAATATCTGACGGAAATTGTATTTATATGTACCTTCAAAGGAAAATTCTAGACACTTCACTAGATATTGTTTTATCCAGTGATCCATACCAATTCGGAAGCAGAAAAGAGTCTCTTTCAGCAGAAAAGTAACTGTTTATACGTTTAAGTTCAAATAATGTCTTTAATATTCTGAAATATCTGACGCAAATTGTATTTTTACGTACCTTATAAGTAAAATTCTAGACACTTTACTAGATATCGTTATCCAGTCATCCATACCAATTCCGAAGCAGAAAAGAGTCCTTTTCAGTAGAAAAGTAAATGTTTATATGTTTAAGTGCAAATAATATCTTTAATATGGTGAAATATCCGACGGAAGTTGTATTTATACGTACCTTCAAAGGAAAATTCTAGACACTTCACTAGATATCGTTATTCGGTGATCCATACCAATTCAGAAGCAAGAAAGACTCCTCTTTAGTAAAAAAAAAGTAACTGATTAAATCTTTGGGTGCAAATAATCCTAATAAATTTACAAAATTGATAAGTGCATGACTTATAGATCTTTAGTGTCAATTCAGTATGCTTCAGTGTTGCACTTGTCTTGTTTTCTTTTATTTGTGTTGGTTAGGTTGAATAGTCTAAAGAAGTGCTAGAATCGAAAAATGATTGATCTAGTAATAGATAAATGAATCAAAATCCAAGTGAAAAATAATTAAATCTGTAAATTCTGCCTTCTATTTGGTTAAGAATTAGAGTAGGAAACCAAAGGAAAAAGAATGAGGTCATTCGGAGTTCAAATGAAGTAGTTATGATCAAAATACTAGACATTTCTCTAGATATCATTATCCAGTGGTCCATACCAATTCGGAAGCAGAAAAGACTCCCGTTCAGTAGAAAAGTAACTGTTTAAATGTTTGATATCAAATAATATCTTTAATCAGAAAAGAGTCCCTTTCAGCAGAAAAGTAACTGTTTATACGTTTAAGTTCAAATAATGTCTTTAATATTCTGAAATATCTGACGCAAATTGTATTTATACGTACCTTCAAAGGAAAATGCTAGACACTTCACTAGATACTGTTATCCAGTGATCCATACCAATTCGGAAGTAGAAAAGAGTCCCTTTCAGTAGAAAAGTAACTATTTATATGTTTCAGTTCAAATAATGTCTTTAATATTGTGAAATATATGACGGAAGTTGTATTTATACGTACCTTATAAGGAAAATTCTAGACACTTCACTAGATATCGTTATCCAGTCATCCATACCAATTCAGAAGCAGAAAAGTGTCCTTTTCAGTAGAAAAGTAAATGTTTAAGTGCAAATAATATCTTTAATATGGTGAAATATCCGACGGAAGTTGTATTTATACGTACCTTCAAAGGAAAATTCTAGACACTTCACTAGATATCGTTATTCGGTGATCCATACCAATTCAGAAGCAAGAAAGACTCCTCTTTAGTAAAAAAAAGTAACTGATTAAATCTTTGTGTGCAAATAATCCTAATAAATTTACAAAATTAATAAGTGCATGACTTATAGATCTTTAGTGTCAATTCAGAATGCTTCAGTGTTGCACTAGTCTTGTTTTCTTTTATTTGTGTTGGTTAGGTTGAATAGTCTAAAGAAGTGCTAGAATCGAAAAATGATTGATCTAGTAATAGATAAATGAATCAAAATCCAAGTGAAAAATAATTAAATCTGTAAATTCTGCCTTCTATTTGGTTAAGAATTAGAGTAGGAAACCAAAGGAAAAAGAATGAGGTCATTCGGAGTTCAAATGAAGTAGTTATGATCAAAATACTAGACATTTCTCTAGATATCATTATCCAGTGGTCCATACCAATTCGGAAGCAGAAAAGACTCCCGTTCAGTAGAAAAGTAACTGTTTAAATGTTTGATATCAAATAATATCTTTAATCAGAAAAGAGTCCATTTCAGTAGAAAAGTAATTGTTTAAATGTTTCAGTTCAAATAATGTCTTTAATATTGTGAAATATCTGACGAAAATTGTATTTATACGTACCTTCAAAGGAAAATTCTAGACACTTCACTAGATACTGTTATCCAGTGATCCATACCAATTCGGAAGCAGAAAAGAGTCCCTTTCAGCAGAAAAGTAACTGTTTATACGTTTAAGTTCAAATAATGTCTTTAATATTCTGAAATATCTGACGCAAATTGTATTTATACGTACCTTCAAAGGAAAATGCTAGACACTTCACTAGATACTGTTATCCAGTGATCCATACCAATTCGGAAGCAGAAAAGAGTCCCTTTCAGTAGAAAAGTATCTGTTTAAATGATGTCTTTAATATTGTGAAATATCTGACGGAAGTTGTATTTATACGTACCTTATAAGGAAAATTCTAGACACTTCATTAGATATCGTTATCCAGTCATCCATACCAATTAAGAAGCAGAAAAGAGTCCTTTTCAGTAGAAAAGTAAATGTTTATATGTTTAAGTGCAAATAATATCTTTAATATGGTGAAATATCCGACGGAAGTTGCATTTATACGTACCTTCAAAGGAAAATTCTAGACACTTCACTAGATATCGTTATTCGGTGATCCATACCAATTCAGAAGCAAGAAAGACTCCTCTTTAGTAAAAAAAAGTAACTGATTAAATCTTTGTGTGCAAATAATCCTAATAAATTTACAAAATTGATAAGTGCATGACTTATAGATCTTTAGTGTCAATTCAGTATGCTTCAGTGTTGCACTAGTCTTGTGTTTCTTTTATTTGTGTTGGTTAGGTTGAATAATCTAAAGAAGTGCTAGAATCGAAAAATGATTGATCTAGTAATAGATAAATGAATCAAAATCCAAGTGAAAAATAATTAAATCTGTAAATTCTGCCTTCTATTTGGTTAAGAATTAGAGTAGGAAACCAAAGGAAAGAGAATGAGGTCATTCAGAGTTCAAATGAAGTAGTTATGATCAAAATACTAGACATTTCTCTAGATATCATTATCCAGTGATCCATACCAATTCGGAAGCAGAAAAGAGTCCCTTTCAGCAGAAAAGTAACTGTTTATACGTTTAAGTTCAAATAATGTCTTTAATATTCTGAAATATCTGACGCAAATTGTATTTATACGTACCTTCAAAGGAAAATGCTAGACACTTCACTAGATACTGTTATCCAGTGATCCATACCAATTCGGAAGTAGAAAAGAGTCCCTTTCAGTAGAAAAGTAACTGTTTATATGTTTCAGTTCAAATAGTGTCTTTAATATTGTGAAATATCTGACGGAAGTCGTATTTATACGTACCTTATAAGGAAAATTCTAGACACTTCACTAGATATCGTTATCCAGTCATCCATACCAATTAAGAAGCAGAAAAGAGTCCTTTTCAGTAGAAAAGTAAATTTTTATATGTTTAAGTGCAAATAATATCTTTAATATGGTGAAATATCCGACGGAAGTTGTATTTATACGTACCTTCAAAGGAAAAATCTAGACACTTCACTAGATATCGTTATTCGGTGATCCATACCAATTCAGAAGCAAGAAAGACTCCTCTTTAGTAAAAAAAAGTAACTGATTAAATCTTTGTGTGCAAATAATCCTAATAAATTTACAAAATTGATAAGTGCATGACTTATAGATCTTTAGTGTCAATTCAGTATGCTTCAGTGTTGCACTAGTCTTGTTTTCTTTTATTTGTGTTGGTTAGGTTGAATAGTCTAAAGAAGTGCTAGAATCGAAAAATGATTGATATAGTAATAGATAAATGAATCAAAATCCAAGTGAAAAATAATTAAATATGTAAATTCTGCCTTCTATTTGGTTAAGAATTAGAGTAGGAAACCAAAGGAAAAAGAATGAGGTCATTCGGAGTTCAAGTGAAGTAGTTATGATCAAAATACTAGACATTTCTCTAGATATCATTATCCAGTGATCCATACCAATTCGGAAGCAGAAAAGAGTCCCTTTCAGCAGAAAAGTAACTTTTTATACGTTTAAGTTCAAATAATGTCTTTAATATTCTGAAATATCTGACGCAAATTGTATTTATACGTACCTTCAAAGGAAAATGCTAGACACTTCACTAGATACTGTTATCCAGTGATCCATACCAATTCGGAAGTAGAAAAGAGTCCCTTTCAGTAGAAAAGTAACTGTTTATATGTTTCAGTTCAAATAGTGTCTTTAATATTGTGAAATATCTGACGGAAGTTGTATTTATACGTACCTTATAAGGAAAATTCTAGACACTTCACTGGATATCGTTATCCAGTCATCCATACCAATTCAGAAGCAGAAAAGAGTCCTTTTCAGTAGAAAAGTAAATTTTTATATGTTTAAGTGCAAATAATATCTTTAATATGGTGAAATATCCGACGGAAGTTGTATTTATACGTACCTTCAAAGGAAAAATCTAGACACTTCACTAGATATCGTTATTCGGTGATCCATACCAATTCAGAAGCAAGAAAGACTCCTCTTTAGTAAAAAAAAGTAACTGATTAAATCTTTGTGTGCAAATAATCCTAATAAATTTACAAAATTGATAAGTGCATGACTTATAGATCTTTAGTATCAATTCAGTATGCTTCAGTGTTGCACTAGTCTTGTTTTCTTTTATTTGTGTTGGTTAGGTTGAATAATCTAAAGAAGTGCTAGAATTGAAAAATGATTGATCTAGTAATAGATAAATGAATCAAAATCCAAGTGAAAAACAATTAAATATGTAAATTCTGCCTTCTATTTGGTTAAGAATTAGAGTAGGAAACCAAAGGAAAAAGAATGAGGTCATTCGGAGTTCAAATGAAGTAGTTATGATCAAAATACTAGACATTTCTCTAGATATCATTATCCAGTGGTCCATACCAATTCGGAAGCAGAAAAGACTCCCGTTCAGTAGAAAAGTAACTGTTTAAATGTTTGATATCAAATAATATCTTTAATCAGAAAAGAGTCCATTTCAGTAGAAAAGTAACTGCTTATATGTTTCAGTTCAAATAATGTCTTTAATATTGTGAAATATCTGACGAAAATTGTATTTATACGTACCTTCAAAGGAAAATTCTATACACTTCACTAGATATTGTTATCCAGTGATCCATACCAATTCGGAAGCAGAAAAGAGTCCCTTTCAGCAGAAAAGTAACTGTTTATATGTTTAAGTTCAAATAATGTCTTTAATATTCTGAAATATCTGACGCAAATTGTATTTATACGTACCTTCAAAGGAAAATGCTAGACACTTCACTAGATACTGTTATCCAGTGATCCATACCAATTCGGAAGCAGAAAAGAGTCCCTTTCAGTAGAAAAGTATCTGTTTAAATGATGTCTTTAATATTGTGAAATATCTGACGGAAGTTGTATTTATACGTACCTTATAAGGAAAATTCTAGACACTTCACTAGATATCGTTATCCAGTCATCCATACCAATTAAGAAGCAGAAAAGAGTCCTTTTCAGTAGAAAAGTAAATGTTTATATGTTTAAGTGCAAATAATATCTTTAATATGGTGAAATATCCGACGGAAGTTGTATTTATACGTACCTTCAAAGGAAAATTCTAGACACTTCACTAGATATCGTTATCCAGTCATCCATACCAATTCAGAAGCAGAAAAGAGTCCTTTTCAGTAGAAAAGTAAATGTTTATATGTTTAAGTGCAAATAATATCTTTAATATGGTGAAATATCCGACGGAAGTTGTATTTATACGTACCTTCAAAGGAAAATTCTAGACACTTCACTAGATATCGTTATTCGGTGATCCATACCAATTCAGAAGCAAGAAAGACTCCTCTTTAGTAAAAAAAAAAGTAACTGATTAAATCTTTGTGTGCAAATAATCCTAATAAATTTACAAAATTGATAAGTGCATGACTTATAGAGCTTTAGTGTCAATTCAGTATGCTTCAGTGTTGCACTAGTCTTGTTTTCTTTTATTTGTGTTGGTTAGGTTGAATAATCTAAAGAAGTGCTAGAATCGAAAAATGATTGATCTAGTAATAGATAAATGAATCAAAATCCAAGTGAAAAATAATTAAATCTCTAAATTATGCCTTCTATTTGGTTAAGAATTAGAGTAGGAAACCAAAGGAAAAAGAATGAGGTCATTCGGAGTTCAAATGAAGTAGTTATGATCAAAATACTAGACACTTCTCTAGATATCATTACCCAGTGGTCCATACCAATTCGGAAGCAGAAAAGACTCATGTTCAGTATACAAGTAACTGTTTAAATGTTTGATATCAAATAATATCTTTAATCATAAAAGAGTCCATTTCAGTAGAAAAGTAACTGTTTATATGTTTCAGTTCAAATAATGTCTTTAATATTGTGAAATATCTGACGGAAATTGTATTTATACGTACCTTCAAAGGAAAATTCTAGACACTTCACTAGATATTGTTATCCAGTGATCCATACCAATTCGGAAGCAGAAAAGAGTCCCTTTCAGCAGAAAAGTAACTGTTTATACGTTTAAGTTCAAATAATGTCTTTAATATTCTGAAATATCTGACGCAAATTGTATTTATACGTACCTTCAAAGGAAAATGCTAGACACTTCACTAGATACTGTTATCCAGTGATCCATACCAATTCGGAAGCAGAAAAGAGTCCCTTTCAGTAGAAAAGTATCTGTTTAAATGATGTCTTTAATATTGTGAAATATCTGACGGAAGTTGTATTTATACGTACCTTATAAGGAAAATTCTAGACACTTCACTAGATATCGTTATCCAGTCATCCATACCAATTAAGAAGCAGAAAAGAGTCCTTTTCAGTAGAAAAGTAAATGTTTATATGTTTAAGTGAAAATAATATCTTTAATATGGTGAAATATCCGACGGAAGTTGTATTTATACGTACCTTCAAAGCAAAAATCTAGACACTTCACTAGATATCGTTATTCGGTGATCCATACCAATTCAGAAGCAAGAAAGACTCCTCTTTAGTAAAAAAAAGTAACTGATTAAATCTTTGTGTGCAAATAATCCTAATAAATTTACAAAATTGATAAGTGCATGACTTATAGATCTTTAGTGTCAATTCAGTATGCTTCAGTGTTGCACTAGTCTTGTTTTCTTTTATTTGTGTTGGTTAGGTTGAATAATCTAAAGAAGTGCTAGAATCGAAAAATGATTGATCTAGTAATAGATAAATGAATCAAAATCCAAGTGAAAAACAATTAAATCTGTAAATTCTGCCTTCTATTTGGTTAAGAATTAGAGTAGGAAACCAAAGGAAAAAGAATGAGGTCATTCGGAGTTCAAATGAAGTAGTTATGATCAAAATACTAGACATTTCTCTAGATATCATTATCCAGTGGTCCATACCAATTCGGAAGCAGAAAAGACTCCCGTTCAGTAGAAAAGTAACTGTTTAAATGTTTGATATCAAATAATATCTTTAATCAGAAAAGAGTCCATTTCAGTAGAAAAGTAATTGTTTATATGTTTCAGTTCAAATAATGTCTTTAATATTGTGAAATATTTGACGAAAATTGTATTTATACGTACCTTCAAAGGAAAATTCTAGACACTTCACTAGATACTGTTATCCAGTGATCCATACCAATTCGGAAGCAGAAAAGAGTCACTTTCAGCAGAAAAGTAACTGTTTATACGTTTAAGTTCAAATAATGTCTTTAATATTCTGAAATATCTGACGAAAATTGTATTTATACGTACCTTCAAAGGAAAATGCTAGACACTTCACTAGATACTGTTATCCAGTGATCCATACCAATTCGGAAGCAGAAAAGAGTCCCTTTCAGTAGAAAAGTATCTGTTTAAATGATGTCTTTAATATTGTGAAATATCTGACGGAAGTTGTATTTATACGTACCTTATAAGGAAAATTCTAGACACTTCACTAGATATCGTTATCCAGTCATCCATACCAATTAAGAACCAGAAAAGAGTCCTTTTCAGTAGAAAAGTAAATGTTTATATGTTTAAGTGCAAATAATATCTTTAATATGGTGAAATATCCGACGGAAGTTGCATTTATACGTACCTTCAAAGGAAAATTCTAGACACTTCACTAGATATCGTTATTCGGTGATCCATACCAATTCAGAAGCAAGAAAGACTCCTCTTTAGTAAAAAAAAGTAACTGATTAAATCTTTGTGTGCAAATAATCCTAATAAATTTACAACATTGATAAGTGCATGACTTATAGATCTTTAGTGTCAATTCAGAATGCTTCAGTGTTGCACTAGTCTTGTTTTCTTTTATTTGTGTTGGTTAGGTTGAATAGTCTAAAGAAGTGCTAGAATCGAAAAATGATTGATCTAGTAATAGATAAATGAATCAAAATCCAAGTGAAAAATAATTAAATCTGTAAATTCTGCCTTCTATTTGGTTAAGAATTAGAGTAGGAAACCAAAGGAAAAAGAATGAGGTCATTCGGAGTTCAAATGAAGTAGTTATGATCAAAATACTAGACATTTCTCTAGATATCATTATCCAGTGGTCCATACCAATTCGGAAGCAGAAAAGACTCCCGTTCAGTAGAAAAGTAACTGTTTAAATGTTTGATATCAAATAATATCTTTAATCAGAAAAGAGTCCATTTCAGTAGAAAAGTAACTGTTTATATGTTTCAGTTCAAATAATGTCTTTAATATTGTGAAATATCTGACGAAAATTGTATTTATACGTACCTTCCAAGGAAAATTCTAGACACTTCACTAGATATTGTTTTATCCAGTGATCCATACCAATTCGGAAGCAGAAAAGAGTCCCTTTCAGTAGAAAAGTAACTGTTTATACGTTTAAGTTCAAATAATGTCTTTAATATTCTGAAATATCTGACGCAAATTGTATTTTGACGTACCTTATAAGTAAAATTGTAGACACTTTACTAGATATCGTTATCCAGTCATCCATACCAATTCAGAAGCAGAAAAGAGTCCTTTTCAGTAGAAAAGTAAATCTTTATATGTTTAAGTGCAAATAATATCTTTAATATGGTGAAATATCCGACGGAAGTTGTATTTATACGTACCTTCAAAGGAAAATTCTAGACACTTCACTAGATATCGTTATTCGGTGATCCATACCAATTAAGAAGCAAGAAAGACTCCTCTTTAGTAAAAAAAAAGTAACTGATTAAATGCTTGTGTGCAAATAATCCTAATAAATTTACAAAATTTATAAGTGCATGACTTATAGAGATTTAGTGTCAATTCAGTATGCTTCAGTGTTGTACTAGTCTTGTTTTCTTTTATTTGTGTTGGTTAGGTTGAATAATCTAAAGAAGTGCTAGAATCGAAAAATGATTGATCTAGTAAAAGACAAATGAATCAAAATCCAAGTGAAAAATAATTAAATCTATAAATTCTGCCTTCTATTTGGTTAAGAATTAGAGTAGGAAACCAAAGGAAAAAGAATGAGGTCATTCGGAGTTCAAATGAAGTAGTTATGATCAAAATACTAGACACTTCTCTAGATATCATTATCCAGTGGTCCATACCAATTCGGAAGCAGAAAAGACTCCCGTTCAGTAGAAAAGTAACTGTTTAAATGTTTGATATCAAATAATATCTTTAATCAGAAAAGAGTCCATTTCAGTAGAAAAGTAACTGTTTATATGTTTCAGTTCAAATAATGTCTTTAATATTGTGAAATATCTGACGAAAATTGTATTTATACGTACCTTCAAAGGAAAATTCTAGACACTTCACTAGATACTGTTATCCAGTGATCCATACCAATTCGGAAGCAGAAAAGAGTCCCTTTCAGTAGAAAAGTATCTGTTTAAATGATGTCTTTAATATTGTGAAATATCTGACGGAAGTTGTATTTATACGTACCTTATAAGGAAAATTCTAGACACTTCACTAGATATCGTTATCCAGTCATCCATACCAATTAAGAAGCAGAAAAGAGTCCTTTTCAGTAGAAAAGTAAATGTTTATATGTTTAAGTGCAAATAATATCTTTAATATGGTGAAATATCCGACGGAAGTTGCATTTATACGTACCTTCAAAGGAAAATTCTAGACACTTCACTAGATATCGTTATTCGGTGATCCATACCAATTCAGAAGCAAGAAAGACTCCTCTTTAGTAAAAAAAAGTAACTGATTAAATCTTTGTGTGCAAATAATCCTAATAAATTTACAAAATTGATAAGTGCATGACTTATAGATCTTTAGTGTCAATTCAGTATGCTTCAGTGTTGCACTAGTCTTGTGTTTCTTTTATTTGTGTTGGTTAGGTTGAATAATCTAAAGAAGTGCTAGAATCGAAAAATGATTGATCTAGTAATAGATAAATGAATCAAAATCCAAGTGAAAAATAATTAAATCTGTAAATTCTGCCTTCTATTTGGTTAAGAATTAGAGTAGGAAACCAAAGGAAAGAGAATGAGGTCATTCAGAGTTCAAATGAAGTAGTTATGATCAAAATACTAGACATTTCTCTAGATATCATTATCCAGTGATCCATACCAATTCGGAAGCAGAAAAGAGTCCCTTTCAGCAGAAAAGTAACTGTTTATACGTTTAAGTTCAAATAATGTCTTTAATATTCTGAAATATCTGACGCAAATTGTATTTATACGTACCTTCAAAGGAAAATGCTAGACACTTCACTAGATACTGTTATCCAGTGATCCATACCAATTCGGAAGTAGAAAAGAGTCCCTTTCAGTAGAAAAGTAACTGTTTATATGTTTCAGTTCAAATAATGTCTTTAATATTGTGAAATATCTGACGGAAGTTGTATTTATACGTACCTTATAAGGAAAATTCTAGACACTTCACTAGATATCGTTATCCAGTCATCCATACCAATTCAGAAGCAGAAAAGAGTCCTTTTCAGTAGAAAAGTAAATTTTTATATGTTTAAGTGCAAATAATATCTTTAATATGGTGAAATATCCGACGGAAGTTGTATTTATACGTACCTTCAAAGCAAAAATCTAGACACTTCACTAGATATCGTTATTCGGTGATCCATACCAATTCAGAAGCAAGAAAGACTCCTCTTTAGTAAAAAAAAGTAACTGATTAAATCTTTGTGTGCAAATAATCCTAATAAATTTACAAAATTGATAAGTGCATGACTTATAGACCTTTAGTGTCAATTCAGTATGCTTCAGTGTTGCACTAGTCTTGTTTTCTTTTATTTGTGTTGGTTAGGTTGAATAATCTAAAGAAGTGCTAGAATCGAAAAATGATTGATCTAGTAATAGATAAATGAATCAAAATCCAAGTGAAAATTAAATCTGTAAATTCTGCCTTCTATTTGGTTAAGAATTAGAGTAGGAAACCAAAGGAAAAAGAATGAGGTCATTCGGAGTTCAAATGAAGTAGTTATGATCAAATACTAGACATTTCTCTAGATATCATTATCCAGTGGTCCATACCAATTCGGAAGCAGAAAAGACTCCCGTTCAGTAGAAAAGTAACTGTTTAAATGTTTGATATCAAATAATATCTTTAATCAGAAAAGAGTCCATTTCAGTAGAAAAGTAACTGTTTATATGTTTCAGTTCAAATAATGTCTTTAATATTGTGAAATATCTGACGAAAATTGTATTTATACGTACCTTCAAAGGAAAATTCTAGACACTTCACTAGATACTGTTATCCAGTGATCCATACCAATTCGGAAGCAGAAAAGAGTCCCTTTCAGCAGAAAAGTAACTGTTTATACGTTTAAGTTCAAATAATGTCTTTAATATTCTGAAATATCTGACGCAAATTGTATTTATACGTACCTTCAAAGGAAAATGCTAGACACTTCACTAGATACTGTTATCCAGTGATCCATACCAATTCGGAAGCAGAAAAGAGTCCCTTTCAGTAGAAAAGTATCTGTTTAAATGATGTCTTTAATATTGTGAAATATCTGACGGAAGTTGTATTTATACGTACCTTATAAGGAAAATTCTAGACACTTCACTAGATATCGTTATCCAGTCATCCATACCAATTCAGAAGCAGAAAAGAGTCCTTTTCAGTAGAAAAGTAAATTTTTATATGTTTAAGTGCAAATAATATCTTTAATATGGTGAAATATCCGACGGAAGTTGTATTTATACGTACCTTCAAAGGAAAATTCTAGACACTTCACTAGATATCGTTATTCGGTGATCCATACCAATTCAGAAGCAAGAAAGACTCCTCTTTAGTAAAAAAAAGTAACTGATTAAATCTTTGTGTGCAAATAATCCTAATAAATTTACAAAATTGATAAGTGCATGACTTATAGATCTTTAGTGTCAATTCAGTATGCTTCAGTGTTCCACTAGTCTTGTTTTCTTTTATTTGTGTTGGTTAGGTTGAATAGTCTAAAGAAGTGCTAGAATCGAAAAATGATTGATCTAGTAATAGATAAATGAATCAAAATCCAAGTGAAAAATAATTAAATCTGTAAATTCTGCCTTCTATTTGGTTAAGAATTAGAGTAGGAAACCAAAGGAAAAAGAATGAGGTCATTCGGAGTTCAAATGAAGTAGTTATGATCAAAATACTAGACATTTCTCTAGATATCATTATCCAGTGGTCCATACCAATTCGGAAGCAGAAAAGACTCCGTTCAGTAGAAAAGTAACTGTTTAAATGTTTGATATCAAATAATATCTTTAATCAGAAAAGAGTCCATTTCAGTAGAAAAGTAACTGTTTATATGTTTCAGTTCAAATAATGTCTTTAATATTGTGAAATATCTGACGAAAATTGTATTTATACGTACCTTCAAAGGAAAATTCTAGACACTTCACTAGATACTGTTATCCAGTGATCCATACCAATTCGGAAGCAGAAAAGAGTCCCTTTCAGCAGAAAAGTAACTGTTTATACGTTTAAGTTCAAATAATGTCTTTAATATTCTGAAATATCTGACGCAAATTGTATTTATACGTACCTTCAAAGGAAAATGCTAGACACTTCACTAGATACTGTTATCCAGTGATCCATACCAATTCGGAAGCAGAAAAGAGTCCCTTTCAGTAGAAAAGTATCTGTTTAAATGATGTCTTTAATATTGTGAAATATCTGACGGAAGTTGTATTTATACGTACCTTATAAGGAAAATTCTAGACACTTCATTAGATATCGTTATCCAGTCATCCATACCAATTAAGAAGTAGAAAAGAGTCCTTTTCAGTAGAAAAGTAAATGTTTATATGTTTAAGTGCAAATAATATCTTTAATATGGTGAAATATCCGATGGAAGTTGCATTTATACGTACCTTCAAAGGAAAATTCTAGACACTTCACTAGATATCGTTATTCGGTGATCCATACCAATTCAGAAGCAAGAAAGACTCCTCTTTAGTAAAAAAAAGTAACTGATTAAATCTTTGTGTGCAAATAATCCTAATAAATTTACAAAATTGATAAGTGCATGACTTATAGATCTTTAGTGTCAATTCAAAATGCTTCAGTGTTGCACTAGTCTTGTTTTCTTTTATTTGTGTTGGTTAGGTTGAATAATCTAAAGAAGTGCTAGAATCGAAAAATGATTGATCTAGTAATAGATAAATGAATCAAAATCCAAGTGAAAAATAATTAAATCTGTAAATTCTGCCTTCTATTTGGTTAAGAATTAGAGTAGGAAACCAAAGGAAAAAGAATGAGGTCATTCGGAGTTCAAGTGAAGTAGTTATGTTCAAAATACTAGACATTTCTCTAGATATCATTATCCAGTGATCCATACCAATTCGGAAGCAGAAAAGAGTCCCTTTCAGCAGAAAAGTAACTGTTTATACGTTTAAGTTCAAATAATGTCTTTAATATTCTGAAATATCTGACGCAAATTGTATTTATACGTACCTTCAAAGGAAAATGCTAGACACTTCACTAGATACTGTTATCCAGTGATCCATACCAATTCGGAAGTAGAAAAGAGTCCCTTTCAGTAGAAAAGTAACTGTTTATATGTTTCAGTTCAAATAGTGTCTTTAATATTGTGAAATATCTGACGGAAGTCGTATTTATACGTACCTTATAAGGAAAATTCTAGACACTTCACTAGATATCGTTATCCAGTCATCCATACCAATTAAGAAGCAGAAAAGAGTCCTTTTCAGTAGAAAAGTAAATTTTTATATGTTTAAGTGCAAATAATATCTTTAATATGGTGAAATATCCGACGGAAGTTGTATTTATACGTACCTTCAAAGCAAAAATCTAGACACTTCACTAGATATCGTTATTCGGTGATCCATACCAATTCAGAAGCAAGAAAGACTCCTCTTTAGTAAAAAAAAGTAACTGATTAAATCTTTGTGTGCAAATAATCCTAATAAATTTACAAAATTGATAAGTGCATGACTTATAGATCTTTAGTGTCAATTCAGTATGCTTCAGTGTTGTACTAGTCTTGTTTTCTTTTATTTGTGTTGGTTAGGTTGAATAGTCTAAAGAAGTGCTAGAATCGAAAAATGATTGATCTAGTAATAGATAAATGAATCAAAATCCAAGTGAAAAATAATTAAATCTGTAAATTCTGCCTTCTATTTGGTTAAGAATTAGAGTAGGAAACCAAAGGAAAAAGAATGAGGTCATTCGGAGTTCAAATGAAGTAGTTATGATCAAAATACTAGACATTTCTCTAGATATCATTATCCAGTGATCAATACCAATTCGGAAGCAGAAAAGAGTCCCTTTCAGCAGAAAAGTAACTGTTTATACGTTTAAGTTCAAATAATGTCTTTAATATTCTGAAATATCTGACGCAAATTGTATTTATACGTACCTTCAAAGGAAAATGCTAGACACTTCACTAGATACTGTTATCCAGTGATCCATACCAATTCGGAAGTAGAAAAGAGTCCCTTTCAGTAGAAAAGTAACTGTTTATATGTTTCAGTTCAAATAGTGTCTTTAATATTGTGAAATATCTGACGGAAGTTGTATTTATACGTACCTTATAAGGAAAATTCTAGACACTTCACTAGATATCGTTATCCAGTCATCCATACCAATTAAAAAGCAGAAAAGAGTCCTTTTCAGTAGAAAAGTAAATTTTTATATGTTTAGGTGCAAATAATATCTTTAATATGGTGAAATATCCGACGGAAGTTGTATTTATACGTACCTTCAAAGCAAAAATCTAGACACTTCACTAGATATCGTTATTCGGTGATCCATACCAATTCAGAAGCAAGAAAGACTCCTCTTTAGTAAAAAAAAGTAACTGATTAAATCTTTGTGTGCAAATAATCCTAATAAATTTACAAAATTGATAAGTGCATGACTTATAGATCTTTAGTGTCAATTCAGTATGCTTCAGTGTTGCACTAGTCTTGTTTTCTTTTATTTGTGTTGGTTAGGTTGAATAGTCTAAAGATGTGCTAGAATCGAAAAATGATTGATCTAGTAATAGATAAATGAATCAAAATCCAAGTGAAAAATAATTAAATCTGTAAATTCTGCCTTCTATTTGGTTAAGAATTAGAGTAGGAAACCAAAGGAAAAAGAATGAGGTCATTCGGAGTTCAAATGAAGTAGTTATGATCAAAATACTAGACATTTCTCTAGATATCATTATCCAGTGATCCATACCAATTCGGAAGCAGAAAAGAGTCCTTTTCAGCAGAAAAGTAACTGTTTATACGTTTAAGTTCAAATAATGTCTTTAATATTCTGAAATATCTGACGCAAATTGTATTTATACGTACCTTCAAAGGAAAATGCTAGACACTTCACTAGATACTGTTATCCAGTGATCCATACCAATTCGGAAGTAGAAAAGAGTCCCTTTCAGTAGAAAAGTAACTGTTTATATGTTTCAGTTCAAATAGTGTCTTTAATATTGTGAAATATCTGACGGAAGTTGTATTTATACGTACCTTATAAGGAAAATTCTAGACACTTCACTAGATATCGTTATCCAGTCATCCATACCAATTAAGAAGCAGAAAAGAGTCCTTTTCAGTAGAAAAGTAAATTTTTATATGTTTAAGTGCAAATAATATCTTTAATATGGTGAAATATCCGACGAAAGTTGTATTTATACGTACCTTCAAAGCAAAAATCTAGACACTTCACTAGATATCGTTATTCGGTGATCCATACCAATTCAGAAGCAAGAAAGACTCCTCTTTAGTAAAAAAAAGTAACTGATTAAATCTTTGTGTGCAAATAATCCTAATAAATTTACAAAATTGATAAGTGCATGACTTATAGATCTTTAGTGTCAATTCAGTATGCTTCAGTGTTGCACTAGTCTTGTTTTCTTTTATTTGTGTTGGTTAGGTTGAATAGTCTAAAGAAGTGCTAGAATCAAAAAATGATTGATCTAGTAATAGATAAATGAATCAAAATCCAAGTGAAAAATAATTAAATCTGTAAATTCTGCCTTCTATTTGGTTAAGAATTAGAGTAGGAAACCAAAGGAAAAAGAATGAGGTCATTCGGAGTTCAAATGAAGTAGTTATGATCAAAATACTAGACATTTCTCTAGATATCATTATCCAGTGATCCATACCAATTCGGAAGCAGAAAAGAGTCCTTTTCAGCAGAAAAGTAACTGTTTATACGTTTAAGTTCAAATAATGTCTTTAATATTCTGAAATATCTGACGCAAATTGTATTTATACGTACCTTCAAAGGAAAATTCTAGACACTTCACTAGATACTGTTATCCAGTGATCCATACCAATTCGGAAGTAGAAAAGAGTCCCTTTCAGTAGAAAAGTAACTGTTTATATGTTTCAGTTCAAATAGTGTCTTTAATATTGTGAAATATCTGACGGAAGTTGTATTTATACGTACCTTATAAGGAAAATTCTAGACACTTCACTAGATATCGTTATCCAGTCATCCATACCAATTAAGAAGCAGAAAAGAGTCCTTTTCAGTAGAAAAGTAAATGTTTATATGTTTAAGTGAAAATAATATCTTTAATATGGTGAAATATCCGACGGAAGTTGCATTTATACGTACCTTCAAAGGAAAATTCTAGACACTTCACTAGATATCGTTATTCGGTGATCCATACCAATTCAGAAGCAAGAAAGACTCCTCTTTAGTAAAAAAAAGTAACTGATTAAATCTTTGTGTGCAAATAATCCTAATAAATTTACAAAATTGATAAGTGCATGACTTATAGATCTTTAGTGTCAATTCAGTATGCTTCAGTGTTGCACTAGTCTTGTGTTTCTTTTATTTGTGTTGGTTAGGTTGAATAATCTAAAGAAGTGCTAGAATCGAAAAATGATTGATCTAGTAATAGATAAATGAATCAAAATCCAAGTGAAAAATAATTAAATCTGTAAATTCTGCCTTCTATTTGGTTAAGAATTAGAGTAGGAAACCAAAGGAAAGAGAATGAGGTCATTCAGAGTTCAAATGAAGTAGTTATGATCAAAATACTAGACATTTCTCTAGATATCATTATCCAGTGATCCATACCAATTCGGAAGCAGAAAAGAGTCCCTTTCAGCAGAAAAGTAACTGTTTATACGTTTAAGTTCAAATAATGTCTTTAATATTCTGAAATATCTGACGCAAATTGTATTTATACGTACCTTCAAAGGAAAATGCTAGACACTTCACTAGATACTGTTATCCAGTGATCCATACCAATTCGGAAGTAGAAAAGAGTCCCTTTCAGTAGAAAAGTAACTGTTTATATGTTTCAGTTCAAATAGTGTCTTTAATATTGTGAAATATCTGACGGAAGTTGTATTTATACGTACCTTATAAGGAAAATTCTAGACACTTCACTAGATATCGTTATCCAGTCATCCATACCAATTAAAAAGCAGAAAAGAGTCCTTTTCAGTAGAAAAGTAAATTTTTATATGTTTAAGTGCAAATAATATCTTTAATATGGTGAAATATCCGACGGAAGTTGTATTTATACGTACCTTCAAAGCAAAAATCTAGACACTTCACTAGATATCGTTATTCGGTGATCCATACCAATTCAGAAGCAAGAAAGACTCCTCTTTAGTAAAAAAAAGTAACTGATTAAATCTTTGTGTGCAAATAATCCTAATAAATTTACAAAATTGATAAGTGCATGACTTATAGATCTTTAGTGTCAATTCAGTATGCTTCAGTGTTGCACTAGTCTTGTTTTCTTTTATTTGTGTTGGTTAGGTTGAATAGTCTAAAGAAGTGCTAGAATCGAAAAATGATTGATCTAGTAATAGATAAATGAATCAAAATCCAAGTGAAAAATAATTAAATCTGTAAATTCTGCCTTCTATTTGGTTAAGAATTAGAGTAGGAAACCAAAGGAAAAAGAATGAGGTCATTCGGAGTTCAAATGAAGTAGTTATGATCAAAATACTAGACATTTCTCTAGATATCATTATCCAGTGATCCATACCAATTCGGAAGCAGAAAAGAGTCCCTTTCAGCAGAAAAGTAACTGTTTATACGTTTAAGTTCAAATAATGTCTTTAATATTCTGAAATATATGACGCAAATTGTATTTATACGTACCTTCAAAGGAAAATGCTAGACACTTCACTAGATAATGTTATCCAGTGATCCATACCAATTCGGAAGTAGAAAAGAGTCCCTTTCAGTAGAAAAGTAACTGTTTATATGTTTCAGTTCAAATAGTGTCTTTAATATTGTGAAATATCTGACGGAAGTTGTATTTATACGTACCTTATAAGGAAAATTCTAGACACTTCACTAGATATCGTTATCCAGTCATCCATACCAATTCAGAAGCAGAAAAGAGTCCTTTTCAGTAGAAAAGTAAATTTTTATATGTTTAAGTGCAAATAATATCTTTAATATGGTGAAATATCCGACGGAAGTTGTATTTATACGTACCTTCAAAGGAAAAATCTAGACACTTCACTAGATATCGTTATTCAGTGATCCATACCAATTCAGAAGCAAGAAAGACTCCTCTTTAGTAAAAAAAAGTAACTGATTAAATCTTTGTGTGCAAATAATCCTAATAAATTTACAAAATTGATAAGTGCATGACTTATAGATCTTTAGTGTCAATTCAGTATGCTTCAGTGTTGCACTAGTCTTGTTTTCTGTTATTTGTGTTGGTTAGGTTGAATAGTCTAAAGAAGTGCTAGAATCGAAAAATGATTGATCTAGTAATAGATAAATGAATCAAAATCCAAGTGAAAAATAATTAAATCTGTAAATTCTGCCTTCTATTTGGTTAAGAATTAGAGTAGGAAACCAAAGGAAAAAGAATGAGGTCATTCGGAGTTCAAGTGAAGTAGTTATGATCAAAATACTAGACATTTCTCTAGATATCATTATCCAGTGATCCATACCAATTCGGAAGCAGAAAAGAGTCCCTTTCAGCAGAAAAGTAACTGTTTATACGTTTAAGTTCAAATAATGTCTTTAATATTCTGAAATATCTGACGCAAATTGTATTTATACGTACCTTCAAAGGAAAATGCTAGACACTTCACTAGATACTGTTATCCAGTGATCCATACCAATTCGGAAGTAGAAAAGAGTCCCTTTCAGTAGAAAAGTAACTGTTTATATGTTTCAGTTCAAATAGTGTCTTTAATATTGTGAAATATCTGACGGAAGTTGTATTTATACGTACCTTATAAGGAAAATTCTAGACACTTCACTAGATATCGTTATCCAGTCATCCATACCAATTAAGAAGCAGAAAAGAGTCCTTTTCAGTAGAAAAGTAAATTTTTATATGTTTAAGTGCAAATAATATCTTTAATATGGTGAAATATCCGACGGAAGTTGTATTTATACGTACCTTATAAGGAAAATTCTGGACACTTCACTAGATATCGTTATTCGGTGATCCATACCAATTCAGAAGCAAGAAAGACTCCTCTTTAGTAAAAAAAAGTAACTGATTAAATCTTTGTGTGCAAATAATCCTAATAAATTTACAAAATTGATAAGTGCATGACTTATAGATCTTTAGTGTCAATTCAGTATGCTTCAGTGTTGCACTAGTCTTGTTTTCTTTTATTTGTGTTGGTTAGGTTGAATAGTCTAAAGAAGTGCTAGAATCGAAAAATGATTGATCTAGTAATAGATAAATGAATCAAAATCCAAGTGAAAAATAATTAAATCTGTAAATTCTGCCTTCTATTTGGTTAAGAATTAGAGTAGGAAACCAAAGGAAAAAGAATGAGGTCATTCGGAGTTCAAATGAAGTAGTTATGATCAAAATACTAGACATTTCTCTAGATATCATTATCCAGTGATCCATACCAATTCGGAAGCAGAAAAGAGTCCTTTTCAGCAGAAAAGTAACTGTTTATACGTTTAAGTTCAAATAATGTCTTTAATATTCTGAAATATCTGACGCAAATTGTATTTATACGTACCTTCAAAGGAAAATGCTAGACACTTCACTAGATACTGTTATCCAGTGATCCATACCAATTCGGAAGCAGAAAAGAGTCCCTTTCAGCAGAAAAGTAACTGTTTATACGTTTAAGTTCAAATAATGTCTTTAATATTCTGAAATATCTGACGCAAATTGTATTTATACGTACCTTCAAAGGAAAATGCTAGACACTTCACTAGATACTGTTATCCAGTGATCCATACCAATTCGGAAGCAGAAAAGAGTCCCTTTCAGTAGAAAAGTAACTGTTTATATGTTTCAGTTCAAATAATGTCTTTAATATTGTGAAATATCTGACGGAAGTTGTATTTATACGTACCTTATAAGGAAAATTCTAGACACTTTACTAGATATCGTTATCCAGTCATCCATACCAATTAAGAAGCAGAAAAGAGTCCTTTCTAGACACTTCACTAGATACTGTTATCCAGTGATCCATACCAATTCGGAAGTAGAAAAGAGTCCCTTTCAGTAGAAAAGTAACTGTTTATATGTTTCAGTTCAAATAGTGTCTTTAATATTGTGAAATATCTGACGGAAGTTGTATTTATACGTACCTTATAAGGAAAATTCTAGACACTTCACTAGATATCGTTATCCAGTCATCCATACCAATTCAGAAGCAGAAAAGAGTCCTTTTCAGTAGAAAAGTAAATTTTTATATGTTTAAGTGCAAATAATATCTTTAATATGGTGAAATATCCGACGGAAGTTGTATTTATACGTACCTTCAAAGCAAAAATCTAGACAGTTCACTAGATATCGTTATTCGGTGATCCATACCAATTCAGAAGCAAGAAAGACTCCTCTTTAGTAAAAAAAAGTAACTGATTAAATCTTTGTGTGCAAATAATCCTAATAAATTTACAAAATTGATAAGTGCATGACTTATAGATCTTTAGTGTCAATTCAGTATGCTTCAGTGTTGCACTAGTCTTGTTTTCTTTTATTTGTGTTGGTTAGGTTGAATAGTCTAAAGAAGTGCTAGAATCGAAAAATGATTGATCTAGTAATAGATAAATGAATCAAAATCCAAGTGAAAAATAATTAAATCTGTAAATTCTGCCTTCTATTTGGTTAAGAATTAGAGTAGGAAACCAAAGGAAAAAGAATGAGGTCATTCGGAGTTCAAATGAAGTAGTTATGATCAAAATACTAGACATTTCTCTAGATATCATTATCCAGTGATCCATACCAATTCGGAAGCAGAAAAGAGTCCCTTTCAGCAGAAAAGTAACTGTTTATACGTTTAAGTTCAAATAATGTCTTTAATATTCTGAAATATCTGACGCAAATTGTATTTATACGTACCTTCAAAGGAAAATGCTAGACACTTCACTAGATACTGTTGTCCAGTGATCCATACCAATTCGGAAGTAGAAAAGAGTCCCTTTCAGTAGAAAAGTAACTGTTTATATGTTTCAGTTCAAATAATGTCTTTAATATTGTGAAATATCTGACGGAAGTTGTATTTATACGTACCTTATAAGGAAAATTCTAGACACTTCACTAGATTTCGTTATCCAGTCATCCATACCAATTCAGAAGCAGAAAAGAGTCCTTTTCAGTAGAAAAGTAAATTTTTATATGTTTAAGTGCAAATAATATCTTTAATATGGTGAAATATCCGACGGAAGTTGTATTTATACGTACCTTCAAAGCAAAAATCTAGACACTTCACTAGATATCGTTATTCGGTGATCCATACCAATTCAGAAGCAAGAAAGACTCCTCTTTAGTAAAAAAAAGTAACTGATTAAATCTTTGTGTGCAAATAATCCTAATAAATTTACAAAATTGATAAGTGCATGACTTATAGATCTTTAGTGTCAATTCAGTATGCTTCAGTGTTGCACTAGTCTTGTTTTCTTTTATTTGTGTTGGTTAGGTTGAATAATCTAAAGAAGTGCTAGAATCGAAAAATGATTGATCTAGTAATAGATAAATGAATCAAAATCCAAGTGAAAAACAATTAAATCTGTAAATTCTGCCTTCTATTTGGTTAAGAATTAGAGTAGGAAACCAAAGGAAAAAGAATGAGGTCATTCGGAGTTCAAATGAAGTAGTTATGATCAAAATACTAGACATTTCTCTAGATATCATTATCCAGTGGTCCATACCAATTCGGAAGCAGAAAAGACTCCCGTTCAGTAGAAAAGTAACTGTTTAAATGTTTGATATCAAATAATATCTTTAATCAGAAAAGAGTCCATTTCAGTAGAAAAGTAACAGTTTATATGTTTCAGTTCAAATAATGTCTTTAATATTGTGAAATATCTGACGAAAATTGTATTTATACGTACCTTCAAAGGAAAATTCTAGACACTTCACTAGATACTGTTATCCAGTGATCCATACCAATTCGGAAGCAGAAAAGAGTCCCTTTCAGCAGAAAAGTAACTGTTTATACGTTTAAGTTCAAATAATGTCTTTAATATTCTGAAATATCTGACGCAAATTGTATTTATACGTACCTTCAAAGGAAAATGCTAGACACTTCACTAGATACTGTTATCCAGTGATCCATACCAATTCGGAAGCAGAAAAGAGTCCCTTTCAGTAGAAAAGTATCTGTTTAAATGATGTCTTTAATATTGTGAAATATCTGACGGAAGTTGTATTTATACGTACCTTATAAGGAAAATTCTAGACACTTCACTAGATATCGTTATCCAGTCATCCATACCAATTAAGAAGCAGAAAAGAGTCCTTTTCAGTAGAAAAGTAAATGTTTATATGTTTAAGTGCAAATAATATCTTTAATATGGTGAAATATCCGACGGAAGTTGCATTTATACGTATCTTCAAAGTAAAATTCTAGACACTTCACTAGATATCGTTATTCGGTGATCCATACCAATTCAGAAGCAAGAAAGACTCCTCTTTAGTAAAAAAAAGTAACTGATTAAATCTTTGTGTGCAAATAATCCTAATAAATTTACAAAATTGATAAGTGCATGACTTATAGATCTTTAGTGTCAATTCAGTATGCTTCAGTGTTGCACTAGTCTTGTTTTCTTTTATTTGTGTTGGTTAGGTTGAATAATCTAAAGAAGTGCTAGAATCGAAAAATGATTGATCTAGTAATAGATAAATGAATCAAAATCCAAGTGAAAAATAATTAAATCTGAAAATTCTGCCTTCTATTTGGTTAAGAATTAGAGTAGGAAACCAAAGGAAAAAGAATGAGGTCATTCGGAGTTCAAATGAAGTAGTTATGATCAAAATACTAGACATTTCTCTAGATATCATTATCCAGTGATCCATACCAATTCGGAAGCAGAAAAGAGTCCCTTTCAGCAGAAAAGTAACTGTTTATACGTTTAAGTTCAAATAATGTCTTTAATATTCTGAAATATCTGACGCAAATTGTATTTATACGTACCTTCAAAGGAAAATGCTAGACACTTCACTAGATACTGTTGTCCAGTGATCCATACCAATTCGGAAGTAGAAAAGAGTCCCTTTCAGTAGAAAAATAACTGTTTATATGTTTCAGTTCAAATAATGTCTTTAATATTGTGAAATATCTGACGGAAGTTGTATTTATACGTACCTTATAAGGAAAATTCTAGACACTTCACTAGATATCGTTATCCAGTCATCCATACCAATTCAGAAGCAGAAAAGAGTCCTTTTCAGTAGAAAAGTAAATTTTTATATGTTTAAGTGCAAATAATATCTTTAATATGGTGAAATATCCGACGGAAGTTGTATTTATACGTACCTTCAAAGCAAAAATCTAGACACTTCACTAGATATCGTTATTCGGTGATCCATACCAATTCAGAAGCAAGAAAGACTCCTCTTTAGTAAAAAAAAGTAACTGATTAAATCTTTGTGTGCAAATAATCCTAATAAATTTACAAAATTGATAAGTGCATGACTTATAGATCTTTAGTGTCAATTCAGTATGCTTCAGTGTTGCACTAGTCTTGTTTTCTTTTATTTGTGTTGGTTAGGTTGAATAATCTAAAGAAGTGCTAGAATTGAAAAATGATTGATCTAGTAATAGATAAATGAATCAAAATCCAAGTGAAAAACAATTAAATATGTAAATTCTGCCTTCTATTTGGTTAAGAATTAGAGTAGGAAACCAAAGGAAAAAGAATGAGGTCATTCGGAGTTCAAATGAAGTAGTTATGATCAAAATACTAGACATTTCTCTAGATATCATTATCCAGTGGTCCATACCAATTCGGAAGCAGAAAATACTCCCGTTCAGTAGAAAAGTAACTGTTTAAATGTTTGATATCAAATAATATCTTTAATCAGAAAAGAGTCCATTTCAGTAGAAAAGTAACTGTTTATATGTTTCAGTTCAAATAATGTCTTTAATATTGTGAAATATCTGACGAAAATTGTATTTATACGTACCTTCAAAGGAAAATTCTAGACACTTCACTAGATACTGTTATCCAGTGATCCATACCAATTCGGAAGCAGAAAAGAGTCCCTTTCAGCAGAAAAGTAACTGTTTATACGTTTAAGTTCAAATAATGTCTTTAATATTCTGAAATATCTGACGCAAATTGTATTTATACGTACCTTCAAAGGAAAATGCTAGACACTTCACTAGATACTGTTATCCAGTGATCCATACCAATTCGGAAGCAGAAAAGAGTCCCTTTCAGTAGAAAAGTATCTATTTAAATGATGTCTTTAATATTGTGAAATATCTGACGGAAGTTGTATTTATACGTACCTTATAAGGAAAATTCTAGACACTTCACTAGATATCGTTATCCAGTCATCCATACCAATTAAGAAGCAGAAAAGAGTCCTTTTCAGTAGAAAAGTAAATGTTTATATGTTTAAGTGCAAATAATATCTTTAATATGGTGAAATATCCGACGGAAGTTGCATTTATACGTATCTTCAAAGGAAAATTCTAGACACTTCACTAGATATCGTTATTCGGTGATCCATACCAATTCAGAAGCAAGAAAGACTCCTCTTTAGTAAAAAAAAGTAACTGATTAAATCTTTGTGTGCAAATAATCCTAATAAATTTACAAAATTGATAAGTGCATGACTTATAGATCTTTAGTGTCAATTCAGTATGCTTCAGTGTTGCACTAGTCTTGTTTTCTTTTATTTGTGTTGGTTAGGTTGAATAATCTAAAGAAGTGCTAGAATCGAAAAATGATTGATCTAGTAATAGATAAATGAATCAAAATCCAAGTGAAAAATAATTAAATCTGTAAATTCTGCCTTCTATTTGGTTAAGAATTAGAGTAGGAAACCAAAGGAAAAAGACTGAGGTCATTCGGAGTTCAAATGAAGTAGTTATGATCAAAATACTAGACATTTCTCTAGATATCATTATCCAGTGGTCCATACCAATTCGGAAGCAGAAAAGACTCCCGTTCAGTAGAAAAGTAACTGTTTAAATGTTTGATATCAAATAATATCTTTAATCAGAAAAGAGTCCATTTCAGTAGAAAAGTAACTGTTTATATGTTTCAGTTCAAATAATGTCTTTAATATTGTGAAATATCTGACGGAAATTGTATTTATACGTACCTTCAAAGGAAAATTCTAGACACTTCACTAGATACTGTTATCCGGTGATCCATACCAATTCGGAAGCAGAAAAGAGTCCCTTTCAGTAGAAAAGAAACTGTTTATACGTTTAAGTTCAAATAATGTCTTTAATATTCTGAAATATCTGACGCAAATTGTATTTATACGTACCTTCAAAGGAAAATGCTAGACACTTCACTAGATACTGTTATCCAGTGATCCATACCAATTCGGAAGTAGAAAAGAGTCCCTTTCAGTAGAAAAGTAACTGTTTATATGTTTCAGTTCAAATAGTGTCTTTAATATTGTGAAATATCTGACGGAAGTTGTATTTATACGTACCTTATAAGGAAAATTCTAGACACTTCACTAGATATCGTTATCCAGTCATCCATACCAATTAAGAAGCAGAAAAGAGTCCTTTTCAGTAGAAAAGTAAATTTTTATATGTTTAAGTGCAAATAATATCTTTAATATGGTGAAATATCCGACGGAAGTTGTATTTATACGTACCTTATAAGGAAAATTCTGGACACTTCACTAGATATCGTTATTCGGTGATCCATACCAATTCAGAAGCAAGAAAGACTCCTCTTTAGTAAAAAAAAGTAACTGATTAAATCTTTGTGTGCAAATAATCCTAATAAATTTACAAAATTGATAAGTGCATGACTTATAGATCTTTAGTGTCAATTCAGTATGCTTCAGTGTTGCACTAGTCTTGTTTTCTTTTATTTGTGTTGGTTAGGTTGAATAGTCTAAAGAAGTGCTAGAATCGAAAAATGATTGATCTAGTAATAGATAAATGAATCAAAATCCAAGTGAAAAATAATTAAATCTGTAAATTCTGCCTTCTATTTGGTTAAGAATTAGAGTAGGAAACCAAAGGAAAAAGAATGAGGTCATTCGGAGTTCAAATGAAGTAGTTATGATCAAAATACTAGACATTTCTCTAGATATCATTATCCAGTGATCCATACCAATTCGGAAGCAGAAAAGAGTCCTTTTCAGCAGAAAAGTAACTGTTTATACGTTTAAGTTCAAATAATGTCTTTAATATTCTGAAATATCTGACGCAAATTGTATTTATACGTACCTTCAAAGGAAAATGCTAGACACTTCACTAGATACTGTTATCCAGTGATCCATACCAATTCGGAAGTAGAAAAGAGTCCATTTCAGTAGAAAAGTAACTGTTTATATGTTTCAGTTCAAATAGTGTCTTTAATATTGTGAAATATCTGACGGAAGTTGTATTTATACGTACCTTATAAGGAAAATTCTAGACACTTCACTAGATATCGTTATCCAGTCATCCATACCAATTAAGAAGCAGAAAAGAGTCCTTTTCAGTAGAAAAGTAAATTTTTATATGTTTAAGTGCAAATAATATCTTTAATATGGTGAAATATCCGACGGAAGTTGTATTTATACGTACCTTCAAAGCAAAAATCTAGACACTTCACTAGATATCGTTATTCGGTGATCCATACCAATTCAGAAGCAAGAAAGACTCCTCTTTAGTAAAAAAAAGTAACTGATTAAATCTTTGTGTGCAAATAATCCTAATAAATTTACAAAATTGATAAGTGCATGACTTATTGATCTTTAGTGTCAATTCAGTATGCTTCAGTGTTGCACTAGTCTTGTTTTCTTTTATTTGTGTTGGTTAGGTTGAATAGTCTAAAGAAGTGCTAGAATCGAAAAATGATTGATCTAGTAATAGATAAATGAATCAAAATCCAAGTGAAAAATAATTAAATCTGTAAATTCTGCCTTCTATTTGGTTAAGAATTAGAGTAGGAAACCAAAGGAAAAAGAATGAGGTCATTCGGAGTTCAAATGAAGTAGTTATGATCAAAATACTAGACATTTCTCTAGATATCATTATCCAGTGATCCATACCAATTCGGAAGCAGAAAAGAGTCCTTTTCAGCAGAAAAGTAACTGTTTATACGTTTAAGTTCAAATAATGTCTTTAATATTCTGAAATATCTGACGCAAATTGTATTTATACGTACCTTCAAAGGAAAATGCTAGACACTTCACTAGATACTGTTATCCAGTGATCCATACCAATTCGGAAGCAGAAAAGAGTCCCTTTCAGTAGAAAAGTATCTGTTTAAATGATGTCTTTAATATTGTGAAATATCTGACGGAAGTTGTATTTATACGTACCTTATAAGGAAAATTCTAGACACTTCACTAGATATCGTTATCCAGTCATCCATACCAATTAAGAAGCAGAAAAGAGTCCTTTTCAGTAGAAAAGTAAATGTTTATATGTTTAAGTGCAAATAATATCTTTAATATGGTGAAATATCCGACGGAAGTTGCATTTATACGTATCTTCAAAGGAAAATTCTAGACACTTCACCAGATATCGTTATTCGGTGATCCATACCAATTCAGAAGCAAGAAAGACTCCTCTTTAGTAAAAAAAAGTAACTGATTAAATCTTTGTGTGCAAATAATCCTAATAAATTTACAAAATTGATAAGTGCATGACTTATAGATCTTTAGTGTCAATTCAGTATGCTTCAGTGTTGCACTAGTCTTGTTTTCTTTTATTTGTGTTGGTTAGGTTGAATAATCTAAAGAAGTGCTAGAATCGAAAAATGATTGATCTAGTAATAGATAAATGAATCAAAATCCAAGTGAAAAATAATTAAATCTGTAAATTCTGCCTTCTATTTGGTTAAGAATTAGAGTAGGAAACCAAAGGAAAAAGAATGAGGTCATTCGGAGTTCAAATGAAGTAGTTATGATCAAAATACTAGACATTTCTCTAGATATCATTATCCAGTGATCCATACCAATTCGGAAGCAGAAAAGAGTCCCTTTCAGCAGAAAAGTAACTGTTTATACGTTTAAGTTCAAATAATGTCTTTAATATTCTGAAATATCTGACGCAAATTGTATTTATACGTACCTTCAAAGGAAAATGCTAGACACTTCACTAGATACTGTTGTCCAGTGATCCATACCAATTCGGAAGTAGAAAAGAGTCCCTTTCAGTAGAAAAGTAACTATTTATATGTTTCAGTTCAAATAATGTCTTTAATATTGTGAAATATCTGACGGAAGTTGTATTTATACGTACCTTATAAGGAAAATTCTAGACACTTCACTAGATATCGTTATCCAGTCATCCATACCAATTCAGAAGCAGAAAAGAGTCCTTTTCAGTAGAAAAGTAATTTTTATATGTTTAAGTGCAAATAATATCTTTAATATGGTGAAATATCCGACGGAAGTTGTATTTATACGTACCTTCAAAGCAAAAATCTAGACACTTCACTAGATATCGTTATTCGGTGATCCATACCAATTCAGAAGCAAGAAAGACTCCTCTTTAGTAAAAAAAAGTAACTGATTAAATCTTTGTGTGCAAATAATCCTAATAAATTTACAAAATTGATAAGTGCATGACTTATAGATCTTTAGTGTCAATTCAGTATGCTTCAGTGTTGCACTAGTCTTGTTTTCTTTTATTTGTGTTGGTTAGGTTGAATAATCTAAAGAAGTGCTAGAATCGAAAAATGATTGATCTAGTAATAGATAAATGAATCAAAATCCAAGTGAAAAACAATTAAATCTGTAAATTCTGCCTTCTATTTGGTTAAGAATTAGAGTAGGAAACCAAAGGAAAAAGAATGAGATCATTCGGAGTTCAAATGAAGTAGTTATGATCAAAATACTAGACATTTCTCTAGATATCATTATCCAGTGGTCCATACCAATTCGGAAGCAGAAAAGACTCCCGTTCAGTAGAAAAGTAACTGTTTAAATGTTTGATATCAAATAATATCTTTAATCAGAAAAGAGTCCATTTCAGTAGAAAAGTAACTGTTTATATGTTTCAGTTCAAATAATGTCTTTAATATTGTGAAATATCTGACGAAAATTGTATTTATACGTACCTTCAAAGGAAAATTCTAGACACTTCACTAGATACTGTTATCCAGTGATCCATACCAATTCGGAAGCAGAAAAGAGTCCCTTTCAGCAGAAAAGTAACTGTTTATACGTTTAAGTTCAAATAATGTCTTTAATATTCTGAAATATCTGACGAAAATTGTATTTATACGTACCTTCAAAGGAAAATGCTAGACACTTCACTAGATACTGTTATCCAGTGATCCATACCAATTCGGAAGCAGAAAAGAGTCCCTTTCAGTAGAAAAGTATCTGTTTAAATGATGTCTTTAATATTGTGAAATATCTGACGGAAGTTGTATTTATACGTACCTTATAAGGAAAATTCTAGACACTTCACTAGATATCGTTATCCAGTCATCCATACCAATTAAGAAGCAGAAAAGAGTCCTTTTCAGTAGAAAAGTAAATGTTTATATGTTTAAGTGAAAATAATATCTTTAATATGGTGAAATATCCGACGGAAGTTGCATTTATACGTACCTTCAAAGGAAAATTCTAGACACTTCACTAGATATCGTTATTCGGTGATCCATACCAATTCAGAAGCAAGAAAGACTCCTCTTTAGTAAAAAAAAGTAACTGATTAAATCTTTGTGTGCAAATAATCCTAATAAATTTACAAAATTGATAAGTGCATGACTTATAGATCTTTAGTGTCAATTCAGTATGCTTCAGTGTTGCACTAGTCTTGTGTTTCTTTTATTTGTGTTGGTTAGGTTGAATAATCTAAAGAAGTGCTAGAATCGAAAAATGATTGATCTAGTAATAGATAAATGAATCAAAATCCAAGTGAAAAATAATTAAATCTGTAAATTCTGCCTTCTATTTGGTTAAGAATTAGAGTAGGAAACCAAAGGAAAGAGAATGAGGTCATTCAGAGTTCAAATGAAGTAGTTATGATCAAAATACTAGACATTTCTCTAGATATCATTATCCAGTGATCCATACCAATTCGGAAGCAGAAAAGAGTCCCTTTCAGCAGAAAAGTAACTGTTTATACGTTTAAGTTCAAATAATGTCTTTAATATTCTGAAATATCTGACGCAAATTGTATTTATACGTACCTTCAAAGGAAAATGCTAGACACTTCACTAGATACTGTTATCCAGTGATCCATACCAATTCGGAAGTAGAAAAGAGTCCCTTTCAGTAGAAAAGTAACTGTTTATATGTTTCAGTTCAAATAGTGTCTTTAATATTGTGAAATATCTGACGGAAGTTGTATTTATACGTACCTTATAAGGAAAATTCTAGACACTTCACTAGATATCGTTATCCAGTCATCCATACCAATTAAAAAGCAGAAAAGAGTCCTTTTCAGTAGAAAAGTAAATTTTTATATGTTTAAGTGCAAATAATATCTTTAATATGGTGAAATATCCGACGGAAGTTGTATTTATACGTACCTTCAAAGCAAAAATCTAGACACTTCACTAGATATCGTTATTCGGTGATCCATACCAATTCAGAAGCAAGAAAGACTCCTCTTTAGTAAAAAAAAGTAACTGATTAAATCTTTGTGTGCAAATAATCCTAATAAATTTACAAAATTGATAAGTGCATGACTTATAGATCTTTAGTGTCAATTCAGTATGCTTCAGTGTTGCACTAGTCTTGTTTTCTTTTATTTGTGTTGGTTAGGTTGAATAGTCTAAAGAAGTGCTAGAATCGAAAAATGATTGATCTAGTAATAGATAAATGAATCAAAATCCAAGTGAAAAATAATTAAATCTGTAAATTCTGCCTTCTATTTGGTTAAGAATTAGAGTAGGAAACCAAAGGAAAAAGAATGAGGTCATTCGGAGTTCAAATGAAGTAGTTATGATCAAAATACTAGACATTTCTCTAGATATCATTATCCAGTGGTCCATACCAATTCGGAAGCAGAAAAGACTCCCGTTCAGCAGAAAAGTAACTGTTTAAATGTTTGATATCAAATAATATCTTTAATCAGAAAAGAGTCCATTTCAGTAGAAAAGTAATTGTTTATATGTTTCAGTTCAAATAATGTCTTTAATATTGTGAAATATCTGACGAAAATTGTATTTATACGTACCTTCAAAGGAAAATTCTAGACACTTCACTAGATACTGTTATCCAGTGATCCATACCAATTCGGAAGCAGAAAAGAGTCCCTTTCAGCAGAAAAGTAACTGTTTATACGTTTAAGTTCAAATAATGTCTTTAATATTCTGAAATATCTGACGCAAATTGTATTTATACGTACCTTCAAAGGAAAATGCTGGACACTTCACTAGATACTGTTATCCAGTGATCCATACCAATTCGGAAGCAGAAAAGAGTCCCTTTCAGTCGAAAAGTATCTGTTTAAATGATGTCTTTTATATTGTGAAATATCTGACGGAAGTTGTATTTATACGTACCTTATAAGGAAAATTCTAGACACTTCACTAGATATCGTTATCCAGTCATCCATACCAATTAAGAAGCAGAAAAGAGTCCTTTTCAGTAGAAAAGTAAATGTTTATATGTTTAAGTGCAAATAATATCTTTAATATGGTTAAATATCCGACGGAAGTTGTATTTATACGTACCTTCAAAGGAAAATTCTAGACACTTCACTAGATATCGTTATTCGGTGATCCATACCAATTCAGAAGCAAGAAAGACTCCTCTTTAGTAAAAAAAAGTAACTGATTAAATCTTTGTGTGCAAATAATCCTAATAAATTTACAAAATTGATAAGTGCATGACTTATAGATCTTTAGTGTCAATTCAGTATGCTTCAGTGTTGCACTAGTCTTGTTTTCTTTTATTTGTGTTGGTTAGGTTGAATAATCTAAAGAAGTGCTAGAATCGAAAAATGATTGATCTAGTAATAGATAAATGAATCAAAATCCAAGTGAAAAATAATTAAATCTGTAAATTCTGCCTTCTATTTGGTTAAGAATTAGAGTAGGAAACCAAAGGAAAAAGAATGAGGTCATTCGGAGTTCAAATGAAGTAGTTATGATCAAAATACTAGACATTTCTCTAGATATCATTATCTAGTGATCCATACCAATTCGGAAGCAGAAAAGAGTCCCTTTCAGCAGAAAAGTAACTATTTATACGTTTAAGTTCAAATAATGTCTTTAATATTCTGAAATATCTGACGCAAATTGTATTTATACGTACCTTCAAAGGAAAATGCTAGACACTTCACTAGATACTGTTGTCCAGTGATCCATACCAATTCAGAAGTAGAAAAGAGTCCCTTTCAGTAGAAAAGTAACTGTTTATATGTTTCAGTTCAAATAATGTCTTTAATATTGTGAAATATCTGACGGAAGTTGTATTTATACGTACCTTATAAGGAAAATTCTAGACACTTCACTAGATATCGTTATCCAGTCATCCATACCAATTCAGAAGCAGAAAAGAGTCCTTTTCAGTAGAAAAGTAAATTTTATATGTTTAAGTGCAAATAATATCTTTAATATGGTGAAATATCCGACGGAAGTTGTATTTATACGTACCTTCAAAGCAAAAATCTAGACACTTCACTAGATATCGTTATTCGGTGATCCATACCAATTCAGAAGCAAGAAAGACTCCTCTTTAGTAAAAAAAAGTAACTGATTAAATCTTTGTGTGCAAATAATCCTAATAAATTTACAAAATTGATAAGTGCATGACTTATAGATCTTTAGTGTCAATTCAGTATGCTTCAGTGTTGCACTAGTCTTGTTTTCTTTTATTTGTGTTGGTTAGGTTGAATAATCTAAAGAAGTGCTAGAATCGAAAAATGATTGATCTAGTAATAGATAAATGAATCAAAATCCAAGTGAAAAACAATTAAATCTGTAAATTCTGCCTTCTATTTGGTTAAGAATTAGAGTAGGAAACCAAAGGAAAAAGAATGAGGTCATTCGGAGTTCAAATGAAGTAGTTATGATCAAAATACTAGACATTTCTCTAGATATCATTATCCAGTGGTCCATACCAATTCGGAAGCAGAAAAGACTCCCGTTCAGTAGAAAAGTAACTGTTTAAATGTTTGATATCAAATAATATCTTTAATCAGAAAAGAGTCCATTTCAGTAGAAAAGTAATTGTTTATATATTTCAGTTCAAATAATGTCTTTAATATTGTGAAATATTTGACGAAAATTGTATTTATACGTACCTTCAAAGGAAAATTCTAGACACTTCACTAGATACTGTTATCCAGTGATCCATACCAATTCGGAAGCAGAAAAGAGTCCCTTTCAGCAGAAAAGTAACTGTTTATACGTTTAAGTTCAAATAATGTCTATAATATTATGAAATATCTGACGCAAATTGTATTTATACGTACCTTCAAAGGAAAATGCTAGACACTTCACTAGATACTGTTATCCAGTGATCCATACCAATTCGGAAGCAGAAAAGAGTCCCTTTCAGTAGAAAAGTATCTGTTTAAATGATGTCTTTAATATTGTGAAATATCTGACGGAAGTTGTATTTATACGTACCTTATAAGGAAAATTCTAGACACTTCACTAGATATCGTTATCCAGTCATCCATACCAATTAAGAAGCAGAAAAGAGTCCTTTTCAGTAGAAAAGTAAATGTTTATATGTTTAAGTGAAAATAATATCTTTAATATGGTGAAATATCCGACGGAAGTTGCATTTATACGTACCTTCAAAGGAAAATTCTAGACACTTCACTAGATATCGTTATTCGGTGATCCATACCAATTCAGAAGCAAGAAAGACTCCTCTTTAGTAAAAAAAAGTAACTGATTAAATCTTTGTGTGCAAATAATCCTAATAAATTTACAAAATTGATAAGTGCATGACTTATAGATCTTTAGTGTCAATTCAGTATGCTTCAGTGTTGCACTAGTCTTGTGTTTCTTTTATTTGTGTTGGTTAGGTTGAATAATCTAAAGAAGTGCTAGAATCGAAAAATGATTGATCTAGTAATAGATAAATGAATCAAAATCCAAGTGAAAAATAATTAAATCTGTAAATTCTGCCTTCTATTTGGTTAAGAATTAGAGTAGGAAACCAAAGGAAAAAGAATGAGGTCATTCGGAGTTCAAATGAAGTAGTTATGTTCAAAATACTAGACATTTCTCTAGATATCATTATCCAGTGATCCATACCAATTCGGAAGCAGAAAAGAGTCCCTTTCAGCAGAAAAGTAACTGTTTATACGTTTAAGTTCAAATAATGTCTTTAATATTCTGAAATATCTGACGCAAATTGTATTTATACGTACCTTCAAAGGAAAATGCTAGACACTTCACTAGATACTGTTATCCAGTGATCCATACCAATTCGGAAGTAGAAAAGAGTCCCTTTCAGTAGAAAAGTAACTGTTTATATGTTTCAGTTCAAATAATGTCTTTAATATTGTGAAATATATGACGGAAGTTGTATTTATACGTACCTTATAAGGAAAATTCTAGACACTTCACTAGATATCGTTATCCAGTCATCCATACCAATTCAGAAGCAGAAAAGAGTCCTTTTCAGTAGAAAAGTAAATTTTTATATGTTTAAGTGCAAATAATATCTTTAATATGGTGAAATATCCGACGGAAGTTGTATTTATACGTACCTTCAAAGGAAAAATCTAGACACTTCACTAGATATCGTTATTCGGTGATCCATACCAATTCAGAAGCAAGAAAGACTCCTCTTTAGTAAAAAAAAGTAACTGATTAAATCTTTGTGTGCAAATAATCCTAATAAATTTACAAAATTGATAAGTGCATGACTTATAGATCTTTAGTGTCAATTCAGTATGCTTCAGTGTTGTACTAGTCTTGTTTTCTTTTATTTGTGTTGGTTAGGTTGAATAGTCTAAAGAAGTGCTAGAATCGAAAAATGATTGATCTAGTAATAGATAAATGAATCAAAATCCAAGTGAAAAATAATTAAATCTGTAAATTCTGCCTTCTATTTGGTTAAGAATTAGAGTAGGAAACCAAAGGAAAAAGAATGAGGTCATTCGGAGTTCAAATGAAGTAGTTATGATCAAAATACTAGACACTTCTATAGATATCATTATCCAGTGGTCCATACCAATTCGGAAGCAGAAAAGACTCCCGTTCAGTAGACAAGTAACTGTTTAAATGTTTGATATCAAATAATATCTTTAATCAGAAAAGAGTCCATTTCAGTAGAAAAGTAACTGTTTATATGTTTCAGTTCAAATAATGTCTTTAATATTGTGAAATATCTGACGGAAATTGTATTTATACGTACCTTCAAAGGAAAATTCTAGACACTTCACTAGATATTGTTATCCAGTGATCCATACCAATTCGGAAGCAGAAAAGAGTCCCTTTCAGCAGAAAAGTAACTGTTTATACGTTTAAGTTCAAATAATGTCTTTAATATTCTGAAATATCTGACGCAAATTGTATTTATACGTACCTTCAAAGGAAAATGCTAGACACTTCACTAGATACTGTTATCCAGTGATCCATACCAATTCGGAAGCAGAAAAGAGTCCCTTTCAGTAGAAAAGTATCTGTTTAAATGATGTCTTTAATATTGTGAAATATCTGACGGAAGTTGTATTTATACGTACCTTATAAGGAAAATTCTAGACACTTCACTAGATATCGTTATCCAGTCATCCATACCAATTAAGAAGCAGAAAAGAGTCCTTTTCAGTAGAAAAGTAAATGTTTATATGTTTAAGTGAAAATAATATCTTTAATATGGTGAAATATCCGACGGAAGTTGTATTTATACGTACCTTCAAAGCAAAAATCTAGACACTTCACTAGATATCGTTATTCGGTGATCCATACCAATTCAGAAGCAAGAAAGACTCCTCTTTAGTAAAAAAAAGTAACTGATTAAATCTTTGTGTGCAAATAATCCTAATAAATTTACAAAATTGATAAGTGCATGACTTATAGATCTTTAGTGTCAATTCAGTATGCTTCAGTGTTGCACTAGTCTTGTTTTCTTTTATTTGTGTTGGTTAGGTTGAATAATCTAAAGAAGTGCTAGAATCGAAAAATGATTGATCTAGTAATAGATAAATGAATCAAAATCCAAGTGAAAAACAATTAAATCTGTAAATTCTGCCTTCTATTTGGTTAAGAATTAGAGTAGGAAACCAAAGGAAAAAGAATGAGGTCATTCGGAGTTCAAATGAAGTAGTTATGATCAAAATACTAGACATTTCTCTAGATATCATTATCCAGTGGTCCATACCAATTCGGAAGCAGAAAAGACTCCCGTTCAGTAGAAAAGTAACTGTTTAAATGTTTGATATCAAATAATATCTTTAATCAGAAAAGAGTCCATTTCAGTAGAAAAGTAATTGTTTATATGTTTCAGTTCAAATAATGTCTTTAATATTGTGAAATATTTGACGAAAATTGTATTTATACGTACCTTCAAAGGAAAATTCTAGACACTTCACTAGATACTGTTATCCAGTGATCCATACCAATTCGGAAGCAGAAAAGAGTCCCTTTCAGCAGAAAAGTAACTGTTTATACGTTTAAGTTCAAATAATGTCTATAATATTATGAAATATCTGACGCAAATTGTATTTATACGTACCTTCAAAGGAAAATGCTAGACACTTCACTAGATACTGTTATCCAGTGATCCATACCAATTCGGAAGCAGAAAAGAGTCCCTTTCAGTAGAAAAGTATCTGTTTAAATGATGTCTTTAATATTGTGAAATATCTGACGGAAGTTGTATTTATACGTACCTTATAAGGAAAATTCTAGACACTTCACTAGATATCGTTATCCAGTCATCCATACCAATTAAGAAGCAGAAAAGAGTCCTTTTCAGTAGAAAAGTAAATGTTTATATGTTTAAGTGAAAATAATATCTTTAATATGGTGAAATATCCGACGGAAGTTGCATTTATACGTACCTTCAAAGGAAAATTCTAGACACTTCACTAGATATCGTTATTCGGTGATCCATACCAATTCAGAAGCAAGAAAGACTCCTCTTTAGTAAAAAAAAGTAACTGATTAAATCTTTGTGTGCAAATAATCCTAATAAATTTACAAAATTGATAAGTGCATGACTTATAGATCTTTAGTGTCAATTCAGAATGCTTCAGTGTTGCACTAGTCTTGTTTTCTTTTATTTGTGTTGGTTAGGTTGAATAGTCTAAAGAAGTGCTAGAATCGAAAAATGATTGATCTAGTAATAGATAAATGAATCAAAATCCAAGTGAAAAATAATTAAATCTGTAAATTCTGCCTTCTATTTGGTTAAGAATTAGAGTAGGAAACCAAAGGAAAAAGAATGAGGTCATTCGGAGTTCAAATGAAGTAGTTATGATCAAAATACTAGACATTTCTCTAGATATCATTATCCAGTGGTCCATACCAATTCGGAAGCAGAAAAGACTCCCGTTCAGTAGAAAAGTAACTGTTTAAATGTTTGATATCAAATAATATCTTTAATCAGAAAGGAGTCCATTTCAGTAGAAAAGTAATTGTTTATATGTTTCAGTTCAAATAATGTCTTTAATATTGTGAAATATCTGACGAAAATTGTATTTATACGTACCTTCAAAGGAAAATTCTAGACACTTCACTAGATACTGTTATCCAGTGATCCATACCAATTCGGAAGCAGAAAAGAGTCCCTTTCAGCAGAAAAGTAACTGTTTATACGTTTAAGTTCAAATAATGTCTTTAATATTCTGAAATATCTGACGCAAATTGTATTTATACGTACCTTCAAAGGAAAATGCTAGACACTTCACTAGATACTGTTATCCAGTGATCCATACCAATTCGGAAGCAGAAAAGAGTCCCTTTCAGTAGAAAAGTATCTGTTTAAATGATGTCTTTAATATTGTGAAATATCTGACGGAAGTTGTATTTATACGTACCTTATAAGGAAAATTCTAGACACTTCACTAGATATCGTTATCCAGTCATCCATACCAATTAAGAAGCAGAAAAGAGTCCTTTTCAGTAGAAAAGTAAATGTTTATATGTTTAAGTGAAAATAATATCTTTAATATGGTGAAATATCCGACGGAAGTTTCATTTATACGTACCTTCAAAGGAAAATTCTAGACACTTCACTAGATATCGTTATTCGGTGATCCATACCAATTCAGAAGCAAGAAGGACTCCTCTTTAGTAAAAAAAAGTAACTGATTAAATCTTTGTGTGCAAATAATCCTAATAAATTTACAAAATTGATAAGTGCATGACTTATAGATCTTTAGTGTCAATTCAGTATGCTTCAGTGTTGCACTAGTCTTGTTTTCTTTTATTTGTGTTGGTTAGGTTGAATAATCTAAAGAAGTGCTAGAATCGAAAAATGATTGATCTAGTAATAGATAAATGAATCAAAATCCAAGTGAAAAATAATTAAATCTGTAAATTCTGCCTTCTATTTGGTTAAGAATTAGAGTAGGAAACCAAAGGAAAAAGAATGAGGTCATTCGGAGTTCAAATGAAGTAGTTATGATCAAAATACTAGACATTTCTCTAGATATCATTATCCAGTGGTCCATACCAATTCGGAAGCAGAAAAGACTCCCGTTCAGTAGAAAAGTAACTGTTTAAATGTTTGATATCAAATAATATCTTTAATCAGAAAAGAGTCCATTTCAGTAGAAAAGTAACTGTTTATATGTTTCAGTTCAAATAATGTCTTTAATATTGTGAAATATCTGACGAAAATTGTATTTATACGTACCTTCAAAGGAAAATTCTAGACACTTCACTAGATACTGTTATCTAGTGATCCATACCAATTCGGAAGCAGAAAAGAGTCCCTTTCAGCAGAAAAGTAACTGTTTATACGTTTAAGTTCAAATAATGTCTTTAATATTCTGAAATATCTGACGCAAATTGTATTTATACGTACCTTCAAAGGAAAATGCTAGACACTTCACTAGATACTGTTATCCAGTGATCCATACCAATTCGGAAGCAGAAAAGAGTCCCTTTCAGTAGAAAAGTATCTGTTTAAATGATGTCTTTAATATTGTGAAATATCTGACGGAAGTTGTATTTATACGTACCTTATAAGTAAAATTATAGACACTTCATTAGATATCGTTATCCAGTCATCCATACCAATTAAGAAGTAGAAAAGAGTCCTTTTTCAGTAGAAAAGTAAATGTTTAAATGTTTAAGTGCAAATAATATCTTTAATATGGTGAAATATCCGACGGAAGTTGCATTTATACGTACCTTCAAAGGAAAATTCTAGACACTTCACTAGATATCGTTATTCGGTGATCCATACCAATTCAGAAGCAAGAAAGACTCCTCTTTAGTAAAAAAAAGTAACTGATTAAATCTTTGTGTGCAAATAATCCTAATAAATTTACAAAATTGATAAGTGCATGACTTATAGATCTTTAGTGTCAATTCAGTATGCTTCAGTGTTGCACTAGTCTTGTGTTTCTTTTATTTGTGTTGGTTAGGTTGAATAATCTAAAGAAGTGCTAGAATCGAAAAATGATTGATCTAGTAATAGATAAATGAATCAAAATCCAAGTGAAAAATAATTAAATCTGTAAATTCTGCCTTCTATTTGGTTAAGAATTAGAGTAGGAAACCAAAGGAAAAAGAATGAGGTCATTCGGAGTTCAAATGAAGTAGTTATGATCAAAATACTAGACATTTCTCTAGATATCATTATCCAGTGATCCATACCAATTCGGAAGCAGAAAAGAGTCCCTTTCAGCAGAAAAGTAACTGTTTATACGTTTAAGGTCAAATAATGTCTTTAATATTCTGAAATATCTGACGCAAATTGTATTTATACGTACCTTCAAAGGAAAATGCTAGACACTTCACTAGATACTGTTATCCAGTGATCCATACCAATTCGGAAGTAGAAAAGAGTCCCTTTCACTAGAAAAGTAACTATTTATATGTTTCAGTTCAAATAATGTCTTTAATATTGTGAAATATATGACGGAAGTTGTATTTATACGTACCTTATAAGGAAAATTCTAGACACTTCACTAGATATCGTTATCCAGTCATCCATACCAATTCAGAAGCAGAAAAGTGTCCTTTTCAGTTGAAAAGTAAATGTTTAAGTGCAAATAATATCTTTAATATGGTGAAATATCCGACGGAAGTTGTATTTATACGTACCTTCAAAGGAAAATTCTAGACACTTCACTAGATATCGTTATTCGGTGATCCATACCAATTCAGAAGCAAGAAAGACTCCTCTTTAGTAAAAAAAAGTAACTGATTAAATCTTTGTGTGCAAATAATCCTAATAAATTTACAAAATTGATAAGTGCATGACTTATAGATCTTTAGTGTCAATTCAGAATGCTTCAGTGTTGCACTAGTCTTGTTTTCTTTTATTTGTGTTGGTTAGGTTGAATAGTCTAAAGAAGTGCTAGAATCGAAAAATGATTGATCTAGTAATAGATAAATGAATCAAAATCCAAGTGAAAAATAATTAAATCTGTAAATTCTGCCTTCTATTTGGTTAAGAATTAGAGTAGGAAACCAAAGGAAAAAGAATGAGGTCATTCGGAGTTCAAATGAAGTAGTTATGATCAAAATACTAGACATTTCTCTAGATATCATTATCCAGTGGTCCATACCAATTCGGAAGCAGAAAAGACTCCCGTTCAGTAGAAAAGTAACTGTTTAAATGTTTGATATCAAATAATATCTTTAATCAGAAAAGAGTCCATTTCAGTAGAAAAGTAACTGTTTATATGTTTCAGTTCAAATAATGTCTTTAATATTGTGAAATATCTGACGAAAATTGTATTTATACGTACCTTCAAAGGAAAATGCTAGACACTTCACTAGATACTGTTATCCAGTGATCCATACCAATTCGGAAGCAGAAAAGAGTCCCTTTCAGTAGAAAAGTATCTGTTTAAATGATGTCTTTAATATTGTGAAATATCTGACGGAAGTTGTATTTATACGTACCTTATAAGGAAAATTCTAGACACTTCACTAGATATCGTTATCCAGTCATCCATACCAATTAAGAAGCAGAAAAGAGTCCTTTTCAGTAGAAAAGTAAATGTTTATATGTTTAAGTGAAAATAATATCTTTAATATGGTGAAATATCCGACGGAAGTTGCATTTATACGTACCTTCAAAGGAAAATTCTAGACACTTCACTAGATATCGTTATTCGGTGATCCATACCAATTCAGAAGCAAGAAAGACTCCTCTTTAGTAAAAAAAAGTAACTGATTAAATCTTTGTGTGCAAATAATCCTAATAAATTTACAAAATTGATAAGTGCATGACTTATAGATCTTTAGTGTCAATTCAGTATGCTTCAGTGTTGCACTAGTCTTGTTTTCTTTTATTTGTGTTGGTTAGGTTGAATAATCTAAAGAAGTGCTAGAATCGAAAAATGATTGATCTGGTAATAGATAAATGAATCAAAATCCAAGTGAAAAATAATTAAATTTGTAAATTCTGCCTTCTATTTGGTTAAGAATTAGAGTAGGAAACCAAAGGAAAAAGAATGAGGTCATTCGGAGTTCAAATGAAGTAGTTATGATCAAAATACTAGACATTTCTCTAGATATCATTATCCAGTGGTCCATACCAATTCGGAAGCAGAAAAGAGTCCCTTTCAGTAGAAAAGTAACTGTTTATATGTTTCAGTTCAAATAATGTCTTTAATATTGTGAAATATCTGACGGAAGTTGTATTTATACGTACCTTATAAGGAAAATTCTAGACACTTCACTAGATATCGTTATCCAGTCATCCATACCAATTCAGAAGCAGAAAAGAGTCCTTTTCAGTAGAAAAGTAAATGTTTATATGTTTAAGTGCAAATAATATCTTTAATATGGTGAAATATCCGACGGAAGTTGTATTTATATGTACCTTCAAAGGAAAATGCTAGACACTTCACTAGATACTGTTATCCAGTGATCCATACCAATTCGGAAGCATAAAAGAGTCCCTTTCAGTAGAAAAGTAACTGTTTATATGTTTCAGTTCAAATAATGTCTTTAATATTGTGAAATATCTGACGGAAGTTGTATTTATACGTACCTTATAAGGAAAATTCTAGACACTTCACTAGATATCGTTATCCAGTCATCCATACCAATTCAGAAGCAGAAAAGAGTCCTTTTCAGTAGAAAAGTAAATGTTTATATGTTTAAGTGCAAATAATATCTTTAATATGGTGAAATATCCGACGGAAGTTGTATTTATATGTACCTTCAAAGGAAAATTCTAGACACTTCACTAGATATCGTTATTCGGTGATCCATACCAATTCAGAAGCAAGAAAGACTCCTCTTTAGTAAAAAAAAGTAACTGATTAAATCTTTGTGTGCAAATAATCCTAATAAATTTACAAAATTGATAAGTGCATGACTTATAGATCTTTAGTGTCAATTCAGTATGCTTCAGTGTTGCACTAGTCTTGTTTTCTTTTATTTGTGTTGGTTAGGTTGAATAATATAAAGAAGTGCCAGAATCGAAAAATGATTGATCTAGTAATAGATAAATGAATCAAAATCCAAGTGAAAAATAATTAAATCTGTAAATTCTGCCTTCTATTTGGTTAAGAATTAGAGTAGGAAACCAAAGGAAAAAGAATGAGGTCATTCGGAGTTCAAATGAAGTAGTTATGATCAAAATACTAGACATTTCTCTAGATATCATTATCCAGTGATCCATACCAATTCGGAAGCAGAAAAGAGTCCCTTTCAGCAGAAAAGTAACTGTTTATACGTTTAAGTTCAAATAATGTCTTTAATATTCTGAAATATCTGACGCAAATTGTATTTATACGTACCTTCAAAGGAAAATGCTAGACACTTCACTAGATACTGTTGTCCAGTGATCCATACCAATTCGGAAGTAGAAAAGAGTCCCTTTCAGTAGAAAAGTAACTGTTTATATGTTTCAGTTCAAATAATGTCTTTAATATTGTGAAATATCTGACGGAAGTTGTATTTATACGTACCTTATAAGGAAAATTCTAGACACTTCACTAGATATCGTTATCCAGTCATCCATACCAATTCAGAAACAGAAAAGAGTCCTTTTCAGTAGAAAAGTAAATTTTTATATGTTTAAGTGCAAATAATATCTTTAATATGGTGAAATATCCGACGGAAGTTGTATTTATACGTACCTTCAAAGCAAAAATCTAGACAGTTCACTAGATATCGTTATTCGGTGATCCATACCAATTCAGAAGCAAGAAAGACTCCTCTTTAGTAAAAAAAAGTAACTGATTAAATCTTTGTGTGCAAATAATCCTAATAAATTTACAAAATTGATAAGTGCATGACTTATAGATCTTTAGTGTCAATTCAGTATGCTTCAGTGTTGCACTAGTCTTGTTTTCTTTTATTTGTGTTGGTTAGGTTGAATAGTCTAAAGAAGTGCTAGAATCGAAAAATGATTGATCTAGTAATAGATAAATGAATCAAAATCCAAGTGAAAAATAATTAAATCTGTAAATTCTGCCTTCTATTTGGTTAAGAATTAGAGTAGGAAACCAAAGGAAAAAGAATGAGGTCATTCGGAGTTCAAATGAAGTAGTTATGATCAAAATACTAGACATTTCTCTAGATATCATTATCCAGTGATCCATACCAATTCGGAAGCAGAAAAGAGTCCCTTTCAGCAGAAAAGTAACTGTTTATACGTTTAAGTTCAAATAATGTCTTTAATATTCTGAAATATCTGACGCAAATTGTATTTATACGTACCTTCAAAGGAAAATGCTAGACACTTCACTAGATACTGTTATCCAGTGATCCATACCAATTCGGAAGTAGAAAAGAGTCCCTTTCAGTAGAAAAGTAACTGTTTATATGTTTCAGTTCAAATAATGTCTTTAATATTGTGAAATATATGACGGAAGTTGTATTTATATGTACCTTATAAGGAAAATTCTAGACACTTCACTAGATATCGTTATCCAGTCATCCATACCAATTCAGAAGCAGAAAAGAGTCCTTTTCAGTAGAAAAGTAAATGTTTAAGTGCAAATAATATCTTTAATATGGTGAAATATCCGACGGAAGTTGTATTTATACGTACCTTCAAAGGAAAATTCTAGACACTTCACTAGATATCGTTATTCGGTGATCCATACCAATTCAGAAGCAAGAAAGACTCCTCTTTAGTAAAAAAAATTAACTGATTAAATCTTTGTGTGCAAATAATCCTAATAAATTTACAAAATTGATAAGTGCATGACTTATAGATCTTTAGTGTCAATTCAGTATGCTTCAGTGTTGCACTAGTCTTGTTTTCTTTTATTTGTGTTGGTTAGGTTGAATAGTCTAAAGAAGTGCTAGAATCGAAAAATGATTGATCTAGTAATAGATAAATGAATCAAAATCCAAGTGAAAAATAATTAAATCTGTAAATTCTGCCTTCTATTTGGTTAAGAATTAGAGTAGGAAACCAAAGGAAAAAGAATGAGGTCATTCGGAGTTCAAATGAAGTAGTTATGATCAAAATACTAGACATTTCTCTAGATATCATTATCCAGTGGTCCATACCAATTCGGAAGCAGAAAAGACTCCCGTTCAGCAGAAAAGTAACTGTTTAAATGTTTGATATCAAATAATATCTTTAATCAGAAAAGAGTCCATTTCAGTAGAAAAGTAATTGTTTATATGTTTCAGTTCAAATAATGTCTTTAATATTGTGAAATATCTGACGAAAATTGTATTTATACGTACCTTCAAAGGAAAATTCTAGACACTTCACTAGATACTGTTATCCAGTGATCCATACCAATTCGGAAGCAGAAAAGAGTCCCTTTCAGCAGAAAAGTAACTGTTTATACGTTTAAGTTCAAATAATGTCTTTAATATTCTGAAATATCTGACGCAAATTGTATTTATACGTACCTTCAAAGGAAAATGCTGGACACTTCACTAGATACTGTTATCCAGTGATCCATACCAATTCGGAAGCAGAAAAGAGTCCCTTTCAGTCGAAAAGTATCTGTTTAAATGATGTCTTTTATATTGTGAAATATCTGACGGAAGTTGTATTTATACGTACCTTATAAGGAAAATTCTAGACACTTCACTAGATATCGTTATCCAGTCATCCATACCAATTAAGAAGCAGAAAAGAGTCCTTTTCAGTAGAAAAGTAAATGTTTATATGTTTAAGTGCAAATAATATCTTTAATATGGTTAAATATCCGACGGAAGTTGTATTTATACGTACCTTCAAAGGAAAATTCTAGACACTTCACTAGATATCGTTATTCGGTGATCCATACCAATTCAGAAGCAAGAAAGACTCCTCTTTAGTAAAAAAAAGTAACTGATTAAATCTTTGTGTGCAAATAATCCTAATAAATTTACAAAATTGATAAGTGCATGACTTATAGATCTTTAGTGTCAATTCAGTATGCTTCAGTGTTGCACTAGTCTTGTTTTCTTTTATTTGTGTTGGTTAGGTTGAATAATCTAAAGAAGTGCTAGAATCGAAAAATGATTGATCTAGTAATAGATAAATGAATCAAAATCCAAGTGAAAAATAATTAAATCTGTAAATTCTGTCTTCTATTTGGTTAAGAATTAGAGTAGGAAACCAAAGGAAAAAGAATGAGGTCATTCGGAGTTCAAATGAAGTAGTTATGATCAAAATACTAGACATTTCTCTAGATATCATTATCCAGTGATCCATACCAATTCGGAAGCAGAAAAGAGTCCCTTTCAGCAGAAAAGTAACTGTTTATACGTTTAAGTTCAAATAATGTCTTTAATATTCTGAAATATCTGACGCAAATTGTATTTATACGTACCTTCAAAGGAAAATGCTAGACACTTCACTAGATACTGTTATCCAGTGATCCATACCAATTCGGAAGTAGAAAAGAGTCCCTTTCAGTAGAAAAGTAACTGTTTATATGTTTCAGTTCAAATAGTGTCTTTAATATTGTGAAATATCTGACGGAAGTTGTATTTATACGTACCTTATAAGGAAAATTCTAGACACTTCACTAGATATCGTTATCCAGTCATCCATACCAATTAAGAAGCAGAAAAGAGTCCTTTTCAGTAGAAAAGTAAATTTTTATATGTTTAAGTGCAAATAATATCTTTAATATGGTGAAATATCCGACGGAAGTTGTATTTATACGTACCTTCAAAGCAAAAATCTAGACACTTCACTAGATATCGTTATTCGGTGATCCATACCAATTCAGAAGCAAGAAAGACTCCTCTTTAGTAAAAAAAAGTAACTGATTAAATCTTTGTGTGCAAATAATCCTAATAAATTTACAAAATTGATAAGTGCATGACTTATTGATCTTTAGTGTCAATTCAGTATGCTTCAGTGTTGCACTAGTCTTGTTTTCTTTTATTTGTGTTGGTTAGGTTGAATAGTCTAAAGAAGTGCTAGAATCGAAAAATGATTGATCTAGTAATAGATAAATGAATCAAAATCCAAGTGAAAAATAATTAAATCTGTAAATTCTGCCTTCTATTTGGTTAAGAATTAGAGTAGGAAACCAAAGGAAAAAGAATGAGGTCATTCGGAGTTCAAATGAAGTAGTTATGATCAAAATACTAGACATTTCTCTAGATATCATTATCCAGTGATCCATACCAATTCGGAAGCAGAAAAGAGTCCTTTTCAGCAGAAAAGTAACTGTTTATACGTTTAAGTTCAAATAATGTCTTTAATATTCTGAAATATCTGACGCAAATTGTATTTATACGTACCTTCAAAGGAAAATGCTAGACACTTCACTAGATACTGTTATCCAGTGATCCATACCAATTCGGAAGCAGAAAAGAGTCCCTTTCAGCAGAAAAGTAACTGTTTATACGTTTAAGTTCAAATAATGTCTTTAATATTCTGAAATATCTGACGCAAATTGTATTTATACGTACCTTCAAAGGAAAATGCTAGACACTTCACTAGATACTGTTATCCAGTGATCCATACCAATTCGGAAGTAGAAAAGAGTCCCTTTCAGTAGAAAAGTAACTGTTTATATGTTTCAGTTCAAATAGTGTCTTTAATATTGTGAAATATCTGACGGAAGTTGTATTTATACGTACCTTATAAGGAAAATTCTAGACACTTCACTAGATATCGTTATCCAGTCATCCATACCAATTAAGAAGCAGAAAAGAGTCCTTTTCAGTAGAAAAGTAAATTTTTATATGTTTAAGTGCAAATAATATCTTTAATATGGTGAAAAATCCGAGGGAAGTTGTATTTATACGTACCTTCAAAGCAAAAATCTAGACACTTCACTAGATATCGTTATTCGGTGATCCATACCAATTCAGAAGCAAGAAAGACTCGTCTTTAGTAAAAAAAAGTAACTGATTAAATCTTTGTGTGCAAATAATCCTAATAAATTTACAAAATTGATAAGTGCATGACTTATAGATCTTTAGTGTCAATTCAGTATGCTTCAGTGTTGCACTAGTCTTGTTTTCTTTTATTTGTGTTGGTTAGGTTGAATAGTCTAAAGAAGTGCTAGAATCGAAAAATGATTGATCTAGTAATAGATAAATGAATCAAAATCCAAGTGAAAAACAATTAAATCTGTAAATTCTGCCTTCTATTTGGTTAAGAATTAGAGTAGGAAACCAAAGGAAAAAGAATGAGGTCATTCGGAGTTCAAATGAAGTAGTTATGATCAAAATACTAGACATTTCTCTAGATATCATTATCCAGTGGTCCATACCAATTCGGAAGAAGAAAAGACTCCCGTTCAGTAGAAAAGTAACTGTTTAAATGTTTGATATCAAATAATATCTTTAATCAGAAAAGAGTCCATTTCAGTAGAAAAGTAACTGTTTATATGTTTCAGTTCAAATAATGTCTTTAATATTGTGAAATATCTGACGAAAATTGTATTTATACGTACCTTCAAAGGAAAATTCTAGACACTTCACTAGATACTGTTATCCAGTGATCCATACCAATTCGGAAGCAGAAAAGAGTCCCTTTCAGCAGAAAAGTAACTGTTTATACGTTTAAGTTCAAATAATGTCTTTAATATTCTGAAATATCTGACGCAAATTGTATTTATACGTACCTTCAAAGGAAAATGCTAGACACTTCACTAGATACTGTTATCCAGTGATCCATACCAATTCGGAAGCAGAAAAGAGTCCCTTTCAGTAGAAAAGTAACTGTTTATATGTTTCAGTTCAAATAATGTCTTTAATATTGTGAAATATCTGACGGAAGTTGTATTTATACGTACCTTATAAGGAAAATTCTAGACACTTTACTAGATATCGTTATCCAGTCATCCATACCAATTAAGAAGCAGAAAAGAGTCCTTTCTAGACACTTCACTAGATACTGTTATCCAGTGATCCATACCAATTCGGAAGTAGAAAAGAGTCCCTTTCAGTAGAAAAGTAACTGTTTATATGTTTCAGTTCAAATAGTGTCTTTAATATTGTGAAATATCTGACGGAAGTTGTATTTATACGTACCTTATAAGGAAAATTCTAGACACTTCACTAGATATCGTTATCCAGTCATCCATACCAATTCAGAAGCAGAAAAGAGTCCTTTTCAGTAGAAAAGTAAATTTTTATATGTTTAAGTGCAAATAATATCTTTAATATGGTGAAATATCCGACGGAAGTTGTATTTATACGTACCTTCAAAGCAAAAATCTAGACAGTTCACTAGATATCGTTATTCGGTGATCCATACCAATTCAGAAGCAAGAAAGACTCCTCTTTAGTAAAAAAAAGTAACTGATTAAATCTTTGTGTGCAAATAATCCTAATAAATTTACAAAATTGATAAGTGCATGACTTATAGATCTTTAGTGTCAATTCAGTATGCTTCAGTGTTGCACTAGTCTTGTTTTCTTTTATTTGTGTTGGTTAGGTTGAATAGTCTAAAGAAGTGCTAGAATCGAAAAATGATTGATCTAGTAATAGATAAATGAATCAAAATCCAAGTGAAAAATAATTAAATCTGTAAATTCTGCCTTCTATTTGGTTAAGAATTAGAGTAGGAAACCAAAGGAAAAAGAATGAGGTCATTCGGAGTTCAAATGAAGTAGTTATGATCAAAATACTAGACATTTCTCTAGATATCATTATCCAGTGATCCATACCAATTCGGAAGCAGAAAAGAGTCCCTTTCAGCAGAAAAGTAATTGTTTATACGTTTAAGTTCAAATAATGTCTTTAATATTCTGAAATATCTGACGCAAATTGTATTTATACGTACCTTCAAAGGAAAATGCTAGACACTTCACTAGATACTGTTATCCAGTGATCCATACCAATTCGGAAGCAGAAAAGAGTCCCTTTCAGTAGAAAAGTAACTGTTTAAATGTTTGATATCAAATAATATCTTTAATCAGAAAAGAGTCCATTTCAGTAGAAAAGTAACTGTTTATATGTTTCAGTTCAAATAATGTCTTTAATATTGTGAAATATCTGAAGAAAATTGTATTTATACGTACCTTCAAAGGAAAATTCTAGACACTTCACTAGATACTGTTATCCAGTGATCCATACCAATTCGGAAGCAGAAAAGAGTCCCTTTCAGCAGAAAAGTAACTGTTTATACGTTTAAGTTCAAATAATGTCTTTAATATTCTGAAATATCTGACGCAAATTGTATTTATACGTACCTTCAAAGGAAAATGCTAGACACTTCACTAGATACTGTTATCCAGTGATCCATACCAATTCGGAAGCAGAAAAGAGTCCCTTTCAGCAGAAAAGTAACTGTTTATACGTTTAAGTTCAAATAATGTCTTTAATATTCTGAAATATCTGACGCAAATTGTATTTATACGTACCTTCAAAGGAAAATGCTAGACACTTCACTAGATACTGTTATCCAGTGATCCATACCAATTCGGAAGTAGAAAAGAGTCCCTTTCAGTAGAAAAGTAACTGTTTATATGTTTCAGTTCAAATAATGTCTTTAATATTGTGAAATATATGACGGAAGTTGTATTTATACGTACCTTATAAGGAAAATTCTAGACACTTCACTAGATATCGTTATCCAGTCATCCATACCAATTCAGAAGCAGAAAAGAGTCCTTTTCAGTAGAAAAGTAAATGTTTAAGTGCAAATAATATCTTTAATATGGTGAAATATCCGACGGAAGTTGTATTTATACGTACCTTCAAAGGAAAATTCTAGACACTTCACTAGATATCGTTATTCGGTGATCCATACCAATTCAGAAGCAAGAAAGACTCCTCTTTAGTAAAAAAAAGTAACTGATTAAATCTTTGGGTGCAAATAATCCTAATAAATTTACAAAATTGATAAGTGCATGACTTATAGATCTTTAGTGTCAATTCAGTATGCTTCAGTGTTGCACTTGTCTTGTTTTCTTTTATTTGTGTTGGTTAGGTTGAATAGTCTAAAGAAGTGCTAGAATCGAAAAATGATTGATCTAGTAATAGATAAATGAATCAAAATCCAAGTGAAAAATAATTAAATCTGTAAATTCTGCCTTCTATTTGGTTAAGAATTAGAGTAGGAAACCAAAGGAAAAAGAATGAGGTCATTCGGAGTTCAAATGAAGTAGTTATGATCAAAATACTAGACATTTCTCTAGATATCATTATCCAGTGGTCCATACCAATTCGGAAGCAGAAAAGACTCCCGTTCAGTAGAAAAGTAACTGTTTAAATGTTTGATATCAAATAATATCTTTAATCAGAAAAGAGTCCCTTTCAGCAGAAAAGTAACTGTTTATACGTTTAAGTTCAAATAATGTCTTTAATATTCTGAAATATCTGACGCAAATTGTATTTATACGTACCTTCAAAGGAAAATGCTAGACACTTCACTAGATACTGTTATCCAGTGATCCATACCAATTCGGAAGTAGAAAAGAGTCCCTTTCAGTAGAAAAGTAACTATTTATATGTTTCAGTTCAAATAATGTCTTTAATATTGTGAAATATATGACGGAAGTTGTATTTATACGTACCTTATAAGGAAAATTCTAGACACTTCACTAGATATCGTTATCCAGTCATCCATACCAATTCAGAAGCAGAAAAGTGTCCTTTTCAGTAGAAAAGTAAATGTTTAAGTGCAAATAATATCTTTAATATGGTGAAATATCCGACGGAAGTTGTATTTATACGTACCTTCAAAGGAAAATTCTAGACACTTCACTAGATATCGTTATTCGGTGATCCATACCAATTCAGAAGCAAGAAAGACTCCTCTTTAGTAAAAAAAAGTAACTGATTAAATCTTTGTGTGCAAATAATCCTAATAAATTTACAAAATTGATAAGTGCATGACTTATAGATCTTTAGTGTCAATTCAGTATGCTTCAGTGTTGCACTAGTCTTGTTTTCTTTTATTTGTGTTGGTTAGGTTGAATAATCTAAAGAAGTGATAGAATCGAAAAATGATTGATCTAGTAATAGATAAATGAATCAAAATCCAAGTGAAAAATAATTAACTCTGTAAATTCTTCCTTCTATTTGGTTAAGAATTAGAGTAGGAAACCAAAGGAAAAAGAATGAGGTCATTCGGAGTTCAAATGAAGTAGTTATGTTCAAAATACTAGACATTTCTCTAGATATCATTATCCAGTGATCCATACCAATTCGGAAGCAGAAAAGAGTCCCTTTCAGCAGAAAAGTAACTGTTTATACATTTAAGTTCAAATAATGTCTTTAATATTCTGAAATATCTGACGCAAATTGTATTTATACGTACCTTCAAAGGAAAATGCTAGACACTTCACTAGATACTGTTATTCAGTGATCCATACCAATTCGGAAGTAGAAAAGAGTCCCTTTCAGTAGAAAAGTAACTGTTTATATGTTTCAGTTCAAATAATGTCTTTAATATTGTGAAATATCTGACGGAAGTTGTATTTATACGTACCTTATAAGGAAAATTCTAGACACTTCACTAGATATCGTTATCCAGTCATCCATACCAATTCAGAAGCAGAAAAGAGTCCTTTTCAGTAGAAAAGTAAATGTTTAAGTGCAAATAATATCTTTAATATGGTGAAATATCCGACGGAAGTTGTATTTATACGTACCTTCAAAGGAAAATTCTAGACACTTCACTAGATATCGTTATTCGGTGATCCATACCAATTCAGAAGCAAGAAAGACTCCTCTATAGTAACAAAAAGTAACTGATTAAATCTTTGTGTGCAAATAATCCTAATAAATTTACAAAATTGATAAGTGCATGACTTATAGATCTTTAGTGTCAATTCAGTATGCTTCAGTGTTGCACTAGTCTTGTTTTCTTTTATTTGTGTTGGTTAGGTTGAATAGTCTAAAGAAGTGCTAGAATCGAAAAATGATTGATCTAGTAATAGATAAATGAATCAAAATCCAAGTGAAAAATAATTAAATCTGTAAATTCTTCCTTCTATTTGGTTAAGAATTAGAGTAGGAAACCAAAGGAAAAAGAATGAGGTCATTCGGAGTTCAAATGAAGTAGTTATGATCAAAATACTAGACATTTCTCTAGATATCATTATCCAGTGGTCCATACCAATTCGGAAGCAGAAAAGACTCCCGTTCAGTAGAAAAGTAACTGTTTAAATGTTTGATATCAAATAATATCTTTAATCAGAAAAGAGTCCATTTAAGTAGAAAAGTAACTGTTTATATGTCTCAGTTCAAATAATGTCTTTAATATTGTGAAATATCTGACGAAAATTGTATTTATACGTACCTTCAAAGGAAAATTCTAGACACTTCACTAGATACTGTTATCCAGTGATCCATACCAATTCGGAAGCAGAAAGAGTCCCTTTCAGCAGAAAAGTAACTGTTTATACGTTTAAGTTCAAATAATGTCTTTAATATTCTGAAATATCTGACGCAAATTGTATTTATACGTACCTTCAAAGGAAAATGCTGGACACTTCACTAGATACTGTTATCCAGTGATCCATACCAATTCGGAAGCAGAAAAGAGTCCCTTTCAGTCGAAAAGTATCTGTTTAAATGATGTCTTTAATATTGTGAAATATATGACGGAAATTGTATTTATACGTACCTTATAAGGAAAATTCTAGACACTTCACTAGATATCGTTATCCAGTCATCCATACCAATTAAGAAGCATAAAAGAGTCCTTTTCAGTAGAAAAGTAAATGTTTATATGTTTAAGTGCAAATAATATCTTTAATATGGTGAAATATCCGACGGAAGTTGTATTTATACGTACCTTCAAAGGAAAATTCTAGACACTTCACTAGATATCGTTATTCGGTGATCCATACCAATTCAGAAGCAAGAAAGACTCCTCTTTAGTAAAAAAAAGTAACTGATTAAATCTTTGTGTGCAAATAATCCTAATAAATTTACAAAATTGATAAGTGCATGACTTATAGATCTTTAGTGTCAATTCAGTATGCTTCAGTGTTGTACTAGTCTTGTTTTCTTTTATTTGTGTTGGTTAGGTTGAATAGTCTAAAGAAGTGCTAGAATCGAAAAATGATTGATCTAGTAATAGATAAATGAATCAAAATCCAAGTGAAAAATAATTAAATCTGTAAATTCTGCCTTCTATTTGGTTAAGAATTAGAGTAGGAAACCAAAGGAAAAAGAATGAGGTCATTCGGAGTTCAAGTGAAGTAGTTATGATCAAAATACTAGACATTTCTCTAGATATCATTATCCAGTGATCCATACCAATTCGGAAGCAGAAAAGAGTCCCTTTCAGCAGAAAAGTAACTGTTTATACGTTTAAGTTCAAATAATGTCTTTAATATTCTGAAATATCTGACGCAAATTGTATTTATACGTACCTTCAAAGGAAAATGCTAGACACTTCACTAGATACTGTTATCCAGTGATCCATACCAATTCGGAAGTAGAAAAGAGTCCCTTTCAGTAGAAAAGTAACTGTTTATATGTTTCAGTTCAAATAGTGTCTTTAATATTGTGAAATATCTGACGGAAGTTGTATTTATACGTACCTTATAAGGAAAATTCTAGACACTTCACTAGATATCGTTATCCAGTCATCCATACCAATTAAGAAGCAGAAAAGAGTCCTTTTCAGTAGAAAAGTAAATTTTTATATGTTTAAGTGCAAATAATATCTTTAATATGGTGAAAAATCCGAGGGAAGTTGTATTTATACGTACCTTCAAAGCAAAAATCTAGACACTTCACTAGATATCGTTATTCGGTGATCCATACCAATTCAGAAGCAAGAAAGACTCGTCTTTAGTAAAAAAAAGTAACTGATTAAATCTTTGTGTGCAAATAATCCTAATAAATTTACAAAATTGATAAGTGCATGACTTATAGATCTTTAGTGTCAATTCAGTATGCTTCAGTGTTGCACTAGTCTTGTTTTCTTTTATTTGTGTTGGTTAGGTTGAATAGTCTAAAGAAGTGCTAGAATCGAAAAATGATTGATCTAGTAATAGATAAATGAATCAAAATCCAAGTGAAAAACAATTAAATCTGTAAATTCTGCCTTCTATTTGGTTAAGAATTAGAGTAGGAAACCAAAGGAAAAAGAATGAGGTCATTCGGAGTTCAAATGAAGTAGTTATGATCAAAATACTAGACATTTCTCTAGATATCATTATCCAGTGGTCCATACCAATTCGGAAGCAGAAAA
>NW_020619492.1:149330-195355 GCF_003573695.1 Papaver somniferum | reverse complement strand
AAAGAGTCCCTTTCAGCAGAAAAGTAACTGTTTATACGTTTAAGTTCAAATAATGTCTTTAATATTCTGAAATATCTGACGCAAATTGTATTTATACGTACCTTCAAAGGAAAATGCTGGACACTTCACTAGATACTGTTATCCAGTGATCCATACCAATTCGGAAGCAGAAAAGAGTCCCTTTCAGTCGAAAAGTATCTGTTTAAATGATGTCTTTAATATTGTGAAATATATGACGGAAATTGTATTTATACGTACCTTATAAGGAAAATTCTAGACACTTCACTAGATATCGTTATCCAGTCATCCATACCAATTAAGAAGCATAAAAGAGTCCTTTTCAGTAGAAAAGTAAATGTTTATATGTTTAAGTGCAAATAATATCTTTAATATGGTGAAATATCCGACGGAAGTTGTATTTATACGTACCTTCAAAGGAAAATTCTAGACACTTCACTAGATATCGTTATTCGGTGATCCATACCAATTCAGAAGCAAGAAAGACTCCTCTTTAGTAAAAAAAAGTAACTGATTAAATCTTTGTGTGCAAATAATCCTAATAAATTTACAAAATTGATAAGTGCATGACTTATAGATCTTTAGTGTCAATTCAGTATGCTTCAGTGTTGTACTAGTCTTGTTTTCTTTTATTTGTGTTGGTTAGGTTGAATAGTCTAAAGAAGTGCTAGAATCGAAAAATGATTGATCTAGTAATAGATAAATGAATCAAAATCCAAGTGAAAAATAATTAACTCTGTAAATTCTGCCTTCTATTTGGTTAAGAATTAGAGTAGGAAACCAAAGGAAAAAGAATGAGGTCCTTCGGAGTTCAAATGAAGTAGTTATGTTCAAAATACTAGACATTTCTCTAGATATCATTATCCAGTGATCCATACCAATTCGGAAGAAGAAAAGAGTCCCTTTCAGCAGAAAAGTAACTGTTTATACGTTTAAGTTCAAATAATGTCTTTAATATTCTGAAATATCTGACGCAAATTGTATTTATACGTACCTTCAAAGGAAAATGCTAGACACTTCACTAGATACTGTTATTCAGTGATCCATACCAATTCGGAAGTAGAAAAGAGTCCCTTTCAGTAGAAAAGTAACTGTTTATATGTTTCAGTTCAAATAATGTCTTTAATATTGTGAAATGTCTGACGGAAGTTGTATTTATACGTACGTTATAAGGAAAATTCTAGACACTTCACTAGATATCGTTATCCAGTCATCCATACCAATTCAGAAGCAGAAAAGAGTCCTTTTCAGTAGAAAAGTAAATGTTTAAGTGCAAATAATATCTTTAATATGGTGAAATATCCGACGGAAGTTGTATTTATACGTACCTTCAAAGGAAAATTCTAGACACTTCACTAGATATCGTTATTCGGTGATCCATACCAATTCAGAAGCAAGAAAGACTCCTCTTTAGTAAAAAAAAAGTAACTGATTAAATCTTTGTGTGCAAATAATCCTAATAAATTTACAAAATTGATAAGTGCATGACTTATAGATCTTTAGTGTCAATTCAGTATGCTTCAGTGTTGCACTAGTCTTGTTTTCTTTTATTTGTGTTGGTTAGGTTGAATAGTCTAAAGAAGTGCTAGAATCGAAAAATGATTGATCTAGTAATAGATAAATGAATCAAAATCCAAGTGAAAAATAATTAAATCTGTAAATTCTGCCTTCTATTTGGTTAAGAATTAGAGTAGGAAACCAAAGGAAAAAGAATGAGGTCATTCGGAGTTCAAATGAAGTAGTTATGATCAAAATACTAGACATTTCTCTAGATATCATTATCCAGTGGTCCATACCAATTCGGAAGCAGAAAAGACTCCCGTTCAGCAGAAAAGTAACTGTTTAAATGTTTGATATCAAATAATATCTTTAATCAGAAAAGAGTCCATTTCAGTAGAAAAGTAATTGTTTATATGTTTCAGTTCAAATAATGTCTTTAATATTGTGAAATATCTGACGAAAATTGTATTTATACGTACCTTCAAAGGAAAATTCTAGACACTTCACTAGATACTGTTATCCAGTGATCCATACCAATTCGGAAGCAGAAAAGAGTCCCTTTCAGCAGAAAAGTAACTGTTTATACGTTTAAGTTCAAATAATGTCTTTAATATTCTGAAATATCTGACGCAAATTGTATTTATACGTACCTTCAAAGGAAAATGCTGGACACTTCACTAGATACTGTTATCCAGTGATCCATACCAATTCGGAAGCAGAAAAGAGTCCCTTTCAGTCGAAAAGTATCTGTTTAAATGATGTCTTTAATATTGTGAAATATATGACGGAAGTTGTATTTATACGTACCTTATAAGGAAAATTCTAGACACTTCACTAGATATCGTTATCCAGTCATCCATACCAATTAAGAAGCAGAAAAGAGTCCTTTTCAGTAGAAAAGTAAATGTTTATATGTTTAAGTGCAAATAATATCTTTAATATGGTTAAATATCCGACGGAAGTTGTATTTATACGTACCTTCAAAGGAAAATTCTAGACACTTCACTAGATATCGTTATTCGGTGATCCATACCAATTCAGAAGCAAGAAAGACTCCTCTTTAGTAAAAAAAAGTAACTGATTAAATCTTTGTGTGCAAATAATCCTAATAAATTTACAAAATTGATAAGTGCATGACTTATAGATCTTTAGTGTCAATTCAGTATGCTTCAGTGTTGCACTAGTCTTGTTTTCTTTTATTTGTGTTGGTTAGGTTGAATAATCTAAAGAAGTGATAGAATCGAAAAATGATTGATCTAGTAATAGATAAATGAATCAAAATCCAAGTGAAAAATAATTAACTCTGTAAATTCTTCCTTCTATTTGGTTAAGAATTAGAGTAGGAAACCAAAGGAAAAAGAATGAGGTCATTCGGAGTTCAAATGAAGTAGTTATGATCAAAATACTAGACATTTCTCTAGATATCATTATCCAGTGATCCATACCAATTCGGAAGCAGAAAAGAGTCCCTTTCAGCAGAAAAGTAACTGTTTATACGTTTAAGTTCAAATAATGTCTTTAATATTCTGAAATATCTGACGCAAATTGTATTTATACGTACCTTCAAAGGAAAATGCTAGACACTTCACTAGATACTGTTATCCAGTGATCCATACCAATTCGGAAGTAGAAAAGAGTCCCTTTCAGTAGAAAAGTAACTGTTTATATGTTTCAGTTCAAATAATGTCTTTAATATTGTGAAATATATGACGGAAGTTGTATTTATACGTACCTTATAAGGAAAATTCTAGACACTTCACTAGATATCGTTATCCAGTCATCCATACCAATTCAGAAGCAGAAAAGAGTCCTTTTCAGTAGAAAAGTAAATGTTTAAGTGCAAATAATATCTTTAATATGGTGAAATATCCGACGGAAGTTGTATTTATACGTACCTTCAAAGGAAAATTCTAGACACTTCACTAGATATCGTTATTCGGTGATCCATACCAATTCAGAAGCAAGAAAGACTCCTCTTTAGTAAAAAAAAGTAACTGATTAAATCTTTGGGTGCAAATAATCCTAATAAATTTACAAAATTGATAAGTGCATGACTTATAGATCTTTAGTGTCAATTCAGTATGCTTCAGTGTTGCACTTGTCTTGTTTTCTTTTATTTGTGTTGGTTAGGTTGAATAGTCTAAAGAAGTGCTAGAATCGAAAAATGATTGATCTAGTAATAGATAAATGAATCAAAATCCAAGTGAAAAATAATTAAATCTGTAAATTCTGCCTTCTATTTGGTTAAGAATTAGAGTAGGAAACCAAAGGAAAAAGAATGAGGTCATTCGGAGTTCAAATGAAGTAGTTATGATCAAAATACTAGACATTTCTCTAGATATCATTATCCAGTGGTCCATACCAATTCGGAAGCAGAAAAGACTCCCGTTCAGTAGAAAAGTAACTGTTTAAATGTTTGATATCAAATAATATCTTTAATCAGAAAAGAGTCCCTTTCAGCAGAAAAGTAACTGTTTATACGTTTAAGTTCAAATAATGTCTTTAATATTCTGAAATATCTGACGCAAATTGTATTTATACGTACCTTCAAAGGAAAATGCTAGACACTTCACTAGATACTGTTATCCAGTGATCCATACCAATTCGGAAGTAGAAAAGAGTCCCTTTCAGTAGAAAAGTAACTATTTATATGTTTCAGTTCAAATAATGTCTTTAATATTGTGAAATATATGACGGAAGTTGTATTTATACGTACCTTATAAGGAAAATTCTAGACACTTCACTAGATATCGTTATCCAGTCATCCATACCAATTCAGAAGCAGAAAAGTGTCCTTTTCAGTAGAAAAGTAAATGTTTAAGTGCAAATAATATCTTTAATATGGTGAAATATCCGACGGAAGTTGTATTTATACGTACCTTCAAAGGAAAATTCTAGACACTTCACTAGATATCGTTATTCGGTGATCCATACCAATTCAGAAGCAAGAAAGACTCCTCTTTAGTAAAAAAAAGTAACTGATTAAATCTTTGTGTGCAAATAATCCTAATAAATTTACAAAATTAATAAGTGCATGACTTATAGATCTTTAGTGTCAATTCAGAATGCTTCAGTGTTGCACTAGTCTTGTTTTCTTTTATTTGTGTTGGTTAGGTTGAATAGTCTAAAGAAGTGCTAGAATCGAAAAATGATTGATCTAGTAATAGATAAATGAATCAAAATCCAAGTGAAAAATAATTAAATCTGTAAATTCTGCCTTCTATTTGGTTAAGAATTAGAGTAGGAAACCAAAGGAAAAAGAATGAGGTCATTCGGAGTTCAAATGAAGTAGTTATGATCAAAATACTAGACATTTCTCTAGATATCATTATCCAGTGGTCCATACCAATTCGGAAGCAGAAAAGACTCCCGTTCAGTAGAAAAGTAACTGTTTAAATGTTTGATATCAAATAATATCTTTAATCAGAAAAGAGTCCATTTCAGTAGAAAAGTAATTGTTTAAATGTTTCAGTTCAAATAATGTCTTTAATATTGTGAAATATCTGACGAAAATTGTATTTATACGTACCTTCAAAGGAAAATTCTAGACACTTCACTAGATACTGTTATCCAGTGATCCATACCAATTCGGAAGCAGAAAAGAGTCCCTTTCAGCAGAAAAGTAACTGTTTATACGTTTAAGTTCAAATAATGTCTTTAATATTCTGAAATATCTGACGCAAATTGTATTTATACGTACCTTCAAAGGAAAATGCTAGACACTTCACTAGATACTGTTATCCAGTGATCCATACCAATTCGGAAGCAGAAAAGAGTCCCTTTCAGTAGAAAAGTATCTGTTTAAATGATGTCTTTAATATTGTGAAATATCTGACGGAAGTTGTATTTATACGTACCTTATAAGGAAAATTCTAGACACTTCATTAGATATCGTTATCCAGTCATCCATACCAATTAAGAAGCAGAAAAGAGTCCTTTTCAGTAGAAAAGTAAATGTTTATATGTTTAAGTGCAAATAATATCTTTAATATGGTGAAATATCCGACGGAAGTTGCATTTATACGTACCTTCAAAGGAAAATTCTAGACACTTCACTAGATATCGTTATTCGGTGATCCATACCAATTCAGAAGCAAGAAAGACTCCTCTTTAGTAAAAAAAAGTAACTGATTAAATCTTTGTGTGCAAATAATCCTAATAAATTTACAAAATTGATAAGTGCATGACTTATAGATCTTTAGTGTCAATTCAGTATGCTTCAGTGTTGCACTAGTCTTGTGTTTCTTTTATTTGTGTTGGTTAGGTTGAATAATCTAAAGAAGTGCTAGAATCGAAAAATGATTGATCTAGTAATAGATAAATGAATCAAAATCCAAGTGAAAAATAATTAAATCTGTAAATTCTGCCTTCTATTTGGTTAAGAATTAGAGTAGGAAACCAAAGGAAAAAGAATGAGGTCATTCGGAGTTCAAATGAAGTAGTTATGATCAAAATACTAGACATTTCTCTAGATATCATTATCCAGTGATCCATACCAATTCGGAAGCAGAAAAGAGTCCCTTTCAGCAGAAAAGTAACTGTTTATACGTTTAAGGTCAAATAATGTCTTTAATATTCTGAAATATCTGACGCAAATTGTATTTATACGTACCTTCAAAGGAAAATGCTAGACACTTCACTAGATACTGTTATCCAGTGATCCATACCAATTCGGAAGTAGAAAAGAGTCCCTTTCACTAGAAAAGTAACTATTTATATGTTTCAGTTCAAATAATGTCTTTAATATTGTGAAATATATGACGGAAGTTGTATTTATACGTACCTTATAAGGAAAATTCTAGACACTTCACTAGATATCGTTATCCAGTCATCCATACCAATTCAGAAGCAGAAAAGTGTCCTTTTCAGTTGAAAAGTAAATGTTTAAGTGCAAATAATATCTTTAATATGGTGAAATATCCGACGGAAGTTGTATTTATACGTACCTTCAAAGGAAAATTCTAGACACTTCACTAGATATCGTTATTCGGTGATCCATACCAATTCAGAAGCAAGAAAGACTCCTCTTTAGTAAAAAAAAGTAACTGATTAAATCTTTGTGTGCAAATAATCCTAATAAATTTACAAAATTGATAAGTGCATGACTTATAGATCTTTAGTGTCAATTCAGAATGCTTCAGTGTTGCACTAGTCTTGTTTTCTTTTATTTGTGTTGGTTAGGTTGAATAGTCTAAAGAAGTGCTAGAATCGAAAAATGATTGATCTAGTAATAGATAAATGAATCAAAATCCAAGTGAAAAATAATTAAATCTGTAAATTCTGCCTTCTATTTGGTTAAGAATTAGAGTAGGAAACCAAAGGAAAAAGAATGAGGTCATTCGGAGTTCAAATGAAGTAGTTATGATCAAAATACTAGACATTTCTCTAGATATCATTATCCAGTGGTCCATACCAATTCGGAAGCAGAAAAGACTCCCGTTCAGTAGAAAAGTAACTGTTTAAATGTTTGATATCAAATAATATCTTTAATCAGAAAAGAGTCCATTTCAGTAGAAAAGTAACTGTTTATATGTTTCAGTTCAAATAATGTGTTTAATATTGTGAAATATCTGACGAAAATTGTATTTATACGTACCTTCAAAGGAAAATTCTAGACACTTCACTAGATACTGTTATCCAGTGATCCATACCAATTCGGAAGCAGAAAAGAGTCCCTTTCAGCAGAAAAGTAACTGTTTATACGTTTAAGTTCAAATAATGTCTTTAATATTCTGAAATATCTGACGCAAATTGTATTTATACGTACCTTCAAAGGAAAATGCTGGACACTTCACTAGATACTGTTATCCAGTGATCCATACCAATTCGGAAGCAGAAAAGAGTCCCTTTCAGTCGAAAAGTATCTGTTTAAATGATGTCTTTAATATTGTGAAATATCTGACGGAAGTTGTATTTATACGTACCTTATAAGGAAAATTCTAGACACTTCACTAGATATCGTTATCGAGTCATCCATACCAATTAAGAAGCAGAAAAGAGTCCTTTTCAGTAGAAAAGTAAATGTTTATATGTTTAAGTGCAAATAATATCTTTAATATGGTGAAATATCCGACGGAAGTTGTATTTATACGTACCTTCAAAGGAAAATTCTAGACACTTCACTAGATATCGTTATTCGGTGATCCATACCAATTCAGAAGCAAGAAAGACTCCTCTTTAGTAAAAAAAAGTAACTGATTAAATCTTTGTGTGCAAATAATCCTAATAAATTTACAAAATTGATAAGTGCATGACTTATAGATCTTTAGTGTCAATTCAGTATGCTTCAGTGTTGCACTAGTCTTGTTTTCTTTTATTTGTGTTGGTTAGGTTGAATAGTCTAAAGAAGTGCTAGAATCGAAAAATGATTGATCTAGTAATAGATAAATGAATCAAAATCCAAGTGAAAAACAATTAAATCTGTAAATTCTGCCTTCTATTTGGTTAAGAATTAGAGTAGGAAACCAAAGGAAAAAGAATGAGGTCATTCGGAGTTCAAATGAAGTAGTTATGATCAAAATACTAGACATTTCTCTAGATATCATTATCCAGTGGTCCATACCAATTCGGAAGCAGAAAAGACTCCCGTTCAGTAGAAAAGTAACTGTTTAAATGTTTGATATCAAATAATATCTTTAATCAGAAAAGAGTCCATTTCAGTAGAAAAGTAATTGTTTAAATGTTTCAGTTCAAATAATGTCTTTAATATTGTGAAATATCTGACGAAAATTGTATTTATACGTACCTTCAAAGGAAAATTCTAGACACTTCACTAGATACTGTTATCCAGTGATCCATACCAATTCGGAAGCAGAAAAGAGTCCCTTTCAGCAGAAAAGTAACTGTTTATACGTTTAAGTTCAAATAATGTCTTTAATATTCTGAAATATCTGACGCAAATTGTATTTATACGTACCTTCAAAGGAAAATGCTAGACACTTCACTAGATACTGTTGTCCAGTGATCCATACCAATTCGGAAGTAGAAAAGAGTCCCTTTCAGTAGAAAAGTAACTGTTTATATGTTTCAGTTCAAATAATGTCTTTAATATTGTGAAATATCTGACGGAAGTTGTATTTATACGTACCTTATAAGGAAAATTCTAGACACTTCACTAGATATCGTTATCCAGTCATCCATACCAATTCAGAAACAGAAAAGAGTCCTTTTCAGTAGAAAAGTAAATTTTTATATGTTTAAGTGCAAATAATATCTTTAATATGGTGAAATATCCGACGGAAGTTGTATTTATACGTACCTTCAAAGCAAAATTCTAGACACTTCACTAGATATCGTTATTCGGTGATCCATACCAATTCAGAAGCAAGAAAGACTCCTCTTTAGTAAAAAAAAGTAACTGATTAAATCTTTGTGTGCAAATAATCCTAATAAATTTACAAAATTGATAAGTGCATGACTTATAGATCTTTAGTGTCAATTCAGTATGCTTCAGTGTTGCACTAGTCTTGTTTTCTTTTATTTGTGTTGGTTAGGTTGAATAGTCTAAAGAAGTGCTAGAATCGAAAAATGATTGATCTAGTAATAGATAAATGAATCAAAATCCAAGTGAAAAATAATTAAATCTGTAAATTCTGCCTTCTATTTGGTTAAGAATTAGAGTAGGAAACCAAAGGAAAAAGAATGAGGTCATTCGGAGTTCAAATGAAGTAGTTATGATCAAAATACTAGACATTTCTCTAGATATCATTATCCAGTGATCCATACCAATTCGGAAGCAGAAAAGAGTCCCTTTCAGCAGAAAAGTAATTGTTTATACGTTTAAGTTCAAATAATGTCTTTAATATTCTGAAATATCTGACGCAAATTGTATTTATACGTACCTTCAAAGGAAAATGCTAGACACTTCACTAGATACTGTTATCCAGTGATCCATACCAATTCGGAAGTAGAAAAGAGTCCCTTTCACTAGAAAAGTAACTATTTATATGTTTCAGTTCAAATAATGTCTTTAATATTGTGAAATATATGACGGAAGTTGTATTTATACGTACCTTATAAGGAAAATTCTAGACACTTCACTAGATATCGTTATCCAGTCATCCATACCAATTCAGAAGCAGAAAAGTGTCCTTTTCAGTAGAAAAGTAAATGTTTAAGTGCAAATAATATCTTTAATATGGTGAAATATCCGACGGAAGTTGTATTTATACGTACCTTCAAAGGAAAATTCTAGACACTTCACTAGATATCGTTATTCGGTGATCCATACCAATTCAGAAGCAAGAAAGACTCCTCTTTAGTAAAAAAAAGTAACTGATTAAATCTTTGTGTGCAAATAATCCTAATAAATTTACAAAATTGATAAGTGCATGACTTATAGATCTTTAGTGTCAATTCAGTATGCTTCAGTGTTGCACTAGTCTTGTTTTCTTTTATTTGTGTTGGTTAGGTTGAATAATCTAAAGAAGTGCTAGAATCGAAAAATGATTGATCTAGTAATAGATAAATGAATCAAAATCCAAGTGAAAAATAATTAAATCTGTAAATTCTGCCTTCTATTTGGTTAAGAATTAGAGTAGGAAACCAAAGGAAAAAGACTGAGGTCATTCGGAGTTCAAATGAAGTAGTTATGATCAAAATACTAGACATTTCTCTAGATATCATTATCCAGTGGTCCATACCAATTCGGAAGCAGAAAAGACTCCCGTTCAGTAGAAAAGTAACTGTTTAAATGTTTGATATCAAATAATATCTTTAATCAGAAAAGAGTCCATTTCAGTAGAAAAGTAATTGTTTATATGTTTCAGTTCAAATAATGTCTTTAATATTGTGAAATATCTGACGAAAATTGTATTTATACGTACCTTCAAAGGAAAATTCTAGACACTTCACTAGATACTGTTATCCAGTGATCCATACCAATTCGGAAGCAGAAAAGAGTCCCTTTCAGCAGAAAAGTAACTGTTTATACGTTTAAGTTCAAATAATGTCTTTAATATTCTGAAATATCTGACGCAAATTGTATTTATACGTACCTTCAAAGGAAAATGCTGGACACTTCACTAGATACTGTTATCCAGTGATCCATACCAATTCGGAAGCAGAAAAGAGTCCCTTTCAGTCGAAAAGTATCTGTTTAAATGATGTCTTTAATATTGTGAAATATCTGACGGAAGTTGTATTTATACGTACCTTATAAGGAAAATTCTAGACACTTCACTAGATATCGTTATCGAGTCATCCATACCAATTAAGAAGCAGAAAAGAGTCCTTTTCAGTAGAAAAGTAAATGTTTATATGTTTAAGTGCAAATAATATCTTTAATATGGTGAAATATCCGACGGAAGTTGTATTTATACGTACCTTCAAAGGAAAATTCTAGACACTTCACTAGATATCGTTATTCGGTGATCCATACCAATTCAGAAGCAAGAAAGACTCCTCTTTAGTAAAAAAAAGTAACTGATTAAATCTTTGTGTGCAAATAATCCTAATAAATTTACAAAATTGATAAGTGCATGACTTATAGATCTTTAGTGTCAATTCAGTATGCTTCAGTGTTGTACTAGTCTTGTTTTCTTTTATTTGTGTTGGTTAGGTTGAATAGTCTAAAGAAGTGCTAGAATCGAAAAATGATTGATCTAGTAATAGATAAATGAATCAAAATCCAAGTGAAAAATAATTAAATCTGTAAATTCTGCCTTCTATTTGGTTAAGAATTAGAGTAGGAAACCAAAGGAAAAAAAATGAGGTCATTCGGAGTTCAAATGAAGTAGTTATGATCAAAATACTAGACATTTCTCTAGATATCATTATCCAGTGGTCCATACCAATTCGGAAGCAGAAAAGACTCCCGTTCAGTAGAAAAGTAACTGTTTAAATGTTTGATATCAAATAATATCTTTAATCAGAAAAGAGTCCATTTCAGTAGAAAAGTAACTGTTTATATGTTTCAGTTCAAATAATGTCTTTAATATTGTGAAATATCTGACGAAAATTGTATTTATACGTACCTTCAAAGGAAAATTCTAGACACTTCACTAGATACTGTTATCCAGTGATCCATACCAATTCGGAAGCAGAAAAGAGTCCCTTTCAGCAGAAAAGTAACTGTTTATACGTTTAAGTTCAAATAATGTCTTTAATATTCTGAAATATCTGACGCAAATTGTATTTATACGTACTTTCAAAGGAAAATGCTGGACACTTCACTAGATACTGTTATCCAGTGATCCATACCAATTCGGAAACAGAAAAGAGTCCCTTTCAGTCGAAAAGTATCTGTTTAAATGATGTCTTTAATATTGTGAAATATCTGACGGAAGTTGTATTTATACGTACCTTATAAGGAAAATTCTAGACACTTCACTAGATATCGTTATCCAGTCATCCATACCAATTAAGAAGCAGAAAAGAGTCCTTTTCAGTAGAAAAGTAAATGTTTATATGTTTAAGTGCAAATAATATCTTTAATATGGTGAAATATCCGACGGAAGTTGTATTTATACGTACCTTCAAAGGAAAATTCTAGACACTTCACTAGATATCGTTATTCGGTGATCCATACCAATTCAGAAGCAAGAAAGACTCCTCTTTAGTAAAAAAAAAGTAACTGATTAAATCTTGGTGTGCAAATAATCCTAATAAATTTACAAAATTGATAAGTGCATGACTTATAGATCTTTAGTGTCAATTCAGTATGCTTCAGTGTTGTACTAGTCTTGTTTTCTTTTATTTGTGTTGGTTAGGTTGAATAATCTAAAGAAGTGCTAGAATCGAAAAATGATTGATCTAGTAATAGATAAATGAATCAAAATCCAAGTGAAAAATAATTAAATCTGTAAATTCTGCCTTCTATTTGGTTAAGAATTAGAGTAGGAAACCAAAGGAAAAAGAATGAGGTCATTCGGAGTTCAAATGAAGTAGTTATGATCAAAATACTAGACATTTCTCTAGATATCATTATCCAGTGATCCATACCAATTCGGAAGCAGAAAAGAGTCCCTTTCAGCAGAAAAGTAACTGTTTATACGTTTAAGTTCAAATAATGTCTTTAATATTCTGAAATAGCTGACGCAAATTGTATTTATACGTACCTTCAAAGGAAAATGCTAGACACTTCACTAGATATCGTTATCCAGTGATCCATACCAATTCGGAAGCAGAAAAGAGTCCCTTTCAGTAGAAAAGTAACTGTTTATATGTTTCAGTTCAAATAATGTCTTTAATATTGTGAAATATCTGACGGAAGTTGTATTTATACGTACCTTATAAGGAAAATTCTAGACACTTCACTAGATATCGTTATCCAGTCATCCATACCAATTCAGAAGCAGAAAAGAGTCCTTTTCAGTAGAAAAGTAAATGTTTAAGTGCAAATAATATCTTTAATATGGTGAAATATCCGACGGAAGTTGTATTTATACGTACCTTCAAAGGAAAATTCTAGACACTTCACTAGATATCGTTATTCGGTGATCCATACCAATTCAGAAGCAAGAAAGACTCCTCTTTAGTAAAAAAAAGTAACTGATTAAATCTTTGTGTGCAAATAATCCTAATAAATTTACAAAATTGATAAGTGCATGACTTATAGATCTTTAGTGTCAATTCAGTATGCTTCAGTGTTGCACTAGTCTTGTTTTCTTTTATTTGTGTTGGTTAGGTTGAATAATCTAAAGAAGTGCTAGAATCGAAAAAAGATTGATCTAGTAATAGATAAATGAATCAAAATCCAAGTGAAAAATAATTAACTCTGTAAATTCTGCCTTCTATTTGATTAAGAATTAGAGTAGGAAACCAAAGGAAAAAGAATGAGGTCATTCGGAGTTCAAATGAAGTAGTTATGTTCAAAATACTAGACATTTCTCTAGATATCATTATCCAGTGATCCATACCAATTCGGAAGCAGAAAAGAGTCCCTTTCAGCAGAAAAGTAACTGTTTATACGTTTAAGTTCAAATAATGTCTTTAATATTCTGAAATATCTGACGCAAATTGTATTTATACGTACCTTCAAAGGAAAATGCTAGACACTTCACTAGATACTGTTATCCAGTGATCCATACCAATTCGGAAGCAGAAAAGAGTCCCTTTCAGTAGAAAAGTAACTGTTTATATGTTTCAGTTCAAATAATGTCTTTAATATTGTGAAATATCTGACGGAAGTTGTATTTATACGTACCTTATAAGGAAAATTCTAGACACTTCACTAGATATCGTTATCCAGTCATCCATACCAATTCAGAAGCAGAAAAGAGTCCTTTTCAGTAGAAAAGTAAATGTTTATATGTTTAAGTGCAAATAATATCTTTAATATGGTGAAATATCCGACGGAAGTTGTATTTATACGTACCTTCAAAGGAAAGTTCTAGACACTTCACTAGATATCGTTATTCGGTGATCCATACCAATTCAGAAGCAAGAAAGACTCCTCTTTAGTAAAAAAAAAAATAACTGATTAAATCTTCGTGTGCAAATAATCCTAATAAATTTACAAAATTGATAAGTGCATGACTTATAGAGCTTTAGTGTCAATTCAGTATGCTTCAGTGTTGCACTAGTCTTGTTTTCTTTTATTTGTGTTGGTTAGGTTGAATAATCTAAAGAAGTGCTAGAATCGAAAAATGATTGATCTAGTAATAAATAAATGAATCACAATCCAAGTGAAAAATAATTAAATCTGTAAATTCTGCCTTCTATTTGGTTAAGAATTAGAGTAGGAAACCCAAGGAAAAAGAATGAGGTCATTCGGAGTTCAAATGAAGTAGTTATGATCAAAATACTAGACACTTCTCTAGATATCATTATCCAGTGGTCCATACCAATTCGGAAGCAGAAAAGACTCCCGTTCAGTAGAAAAGTAACTGTTTAAATGTTTGATATCAAATAATATCTTTAATCAGAAAAGAGTCCATTTCAGTAGAAAAGTAACTGTTTATATGTTTCAGTTCAAATAATGTCTTTAATATTGTGAAATATCTGACGGAAATTGTATTTATACGTACCTTCAAAGGAAAATTCTAGACAATTCACTAGATACTGTTATCCAGTGATCCATACCAATTCGGAAGCAGAAAAGAGTCACTTTCAGCAGAAAAGTAACTGTTTATACGTTTAAGATCAAATAATGTCTTTAATATTCTGAAATATCTGACGCAAATTGTATTTATACGTACCTTCAAAGAAAAATGCTAGACACTTCACTAGATACTGTTATCCAGTCATCCATACCAATTCGGAAGCAGAAAAGAGTCCCTTTCAGTAGAAAAGTAACTGTTTATACGTTTAAGTTCAAATAAGGTCTTTAATATTCTGAAATATCTGACGCAAATTGTATTTATACGTACCTTATAAGTAAAATTCTAGACACTTCACCAGATATCGTTATCCAGTCATCCATACCAATTCATACGCAGAAAAGAGTCCTTTTCAGTAGAAAAGTAAATGTTTATATGTTTAAGTGCAAATAATATCTTTAATATGGTGAAATATCCGACGGAAGTTGTATTTATACGTACCTTCAAAGGAAAATTCTAGACACTTCACTAGATATCGTTATTCGGTGATCCATACCAATTCAGAAGCAAGAAAGACTCCTCTTTAGTAAAAAAAAAAGTAACTGATTAAATGTTTGAGTGCAAATAATCCTAATAAATTTACAAAATTTATAAGTGCATGACTTATAGAGCTTTAGTGTCAATTCAGTATGCTTCAGTGTTGCACTAGTCTTGTTTTCTTTTATTTGTGTTGGTTAGGTTGAATAATCTAAAGAAGTGCTAGAATCGAAAAATGATTGATCTAGTAATAGATAAATGAATCAAAATCCAAGTGAAAAATAATTAAATCTGTAAATTCTGTCTTCTATTTGGTTAAGAATTAGAGTAGGAAACCAAAGGAAAAAGAATGAGGTCATTCGGAGTTCAAATGAAGTAGTTATGATCAAAATACTAGACATTTCTCTAGATATCATTATCCAGTGATCCATACCAATTCGGAAGCAGAAAAGAGTCCCTTTCAGCAGAAAAGTAACTGTTTATACGTTTAAGTTCAAATAATGTCTTTAATATTCTGAAATATCTGACGCAAATTGTATTTATACGTACCTTCAAAGGAAAATGCTAGACACTTCACTAGATACTGTTATCCAGTGATCCATACCAATTCGGAAGTAGAAAAGAGTCCCTTTCAGTAGAAAAGTAACTGTTTATATGTTTCAGTTCAAATAGTGTCTTTAATATTGTGAAATATCTGACGGAAGTTGTATTTATACGTACCTTATAAGGAAAATTCTAGACACTTCACTAGATATCGTTATCCAGTCATCCATACCAATTCAGAAGCAGAAAAGAGTCCTTTTCAGTAGAAAAGTAAATGTTTAAGTGCAAATAATATCTTTAATATGGTGAAATATCCGACGGAAGTTGTATTTATACGTACCTTCAAAGGAAAATTCTAGACACTTCACTAGATATCGTTATTCGGTGATCCATACCAATTCAGAAGCAAGAAAGACTCCTCTTTAGTAAAAAAAAAGTAACTGATTAAATCTTTGTGTGCAAATAATCCTAATAAATTTACAAAATTGATAAGTGCATGACTTATAGATCTTTAGTGTCAATTCAGTATGCTTCAGTGTTGCACTAGTCTTGTTTTCTTTTATTTGTGTTGGTTAGGTTGAATAGTCTAAAGAAGTGCTAAAATCGAAAAATGATTGATCTAGTAATAGATAAATGAATCAAAATACAAGTGAAAAATAATTAAATCTGTAAATTCTGCCTTCTATTTGGTTAAGAATTAGAGTAGGAAACCAAAGGAAAAAGAATGAGGTCATTCGGAGTTCAAATGAAGTAGTTATGATCAAAATACTAGACATTTCTCTAGATATCATTATCCAGTGGTCCATACCAATTCGGAAGCAGAAAAGACTCCCGTTCAGTAGAAAAGTAACTGTTTAAATGTTTGATATCAAATAATATCTTTAATCAGAAAAGAGTCCATTTCAGTAGAAAAGTAACTGTTTATATGTTTCACTTCAAATAATGTCTTTAATATTGTGAAATATCTGACGGAAATTGTATTTATACGTACCTTCAAAGGAAAATTCTAGACACTTCACTAGATACTGTTATCCAGTGATCCATACCAATTCGGAAGCAGAAAAGAGTCCCTTTCAGCAGAAAAGTAACTGTTTATACGTTTAAGTTCAAATAATGTCTTTAATATTCTGAAATATCTGACGCAGATTGTATTTATACGTACCTTCAAAGGAAAATGCTAGACACTTCACTAGATACTGTTATCCAGTGATCCATACCAATTCGGAAGCAGAAAAGAGTCCCTTTCAGTAGAAAAGTAACTGTTTATATGTTTCAGTTCAAATAATGTCTTTAATATTGTGAAATATCTGACGGAAATTGTATTTATACGTACCTTATAAGGAAAATTCTAGACACTTCACTAGATATCGTTATCCAGTCATCCATACCAATTCAGAAGCAGAAAAGAGTCCTTTTCAGTAGAAAAGTAAATGTTTATATGTTTAAGTGCAAATAATATCTTTAATATGGTGAAATATCCGACGGAAGTTGTATTTATACGTACCTTCAAAGGAAAATTCTAGACACTTCACTAGATATCGTTATTCGGTGATCCATACCAATTCAGAAGCAAGAAAGACTCCTCTTTAGTAAAAAAAAGTAACTGATTAAATCTTTGTGTGCAAATAATCCTAATAAATTTACAAAATTGATAAGTGCATGACTTATAGATCTTTAGTGTCAATTCAGTATGCTTCAGTGTTGCACTAGTCTTGTTTTCTTTTATTTGTGTTGGTTAGGTTGAATAGTCTAAAGAAGTGCTAGAATCGAAAAATGATTGATCTAGTAATAGATAAATGAATCAAAATCCAAGTGAAAAATAATTAAATCTGTAAATTCTGCCTTCTATTTGGTTAAGAATTAGAGTAGGAAACCAAAGGAAAAAGAATGAGGTCATTCGGAGTTCAAATGAAGTAGTTATGATCAAAATACTAGACATTTCTCTAGATATCATTATCCAGTGGTCCATACCAATTCGGAAGCAGAAAAGACTCCCGTTCAGTAGAAGAGTAACTGTTTAAATGTTTGATATCAAATAATATCTTTAATCAGAAAAGAGTCCATTTCAGTAGAAAAGTAACTGTTTATATGTTTCAGTTCAAATAATGTCTTTAATATTGTGAAATTTCTGACGAAAATTGTATTTATACGTACCTTCAAAGGAAAATTCTAGACACTTCACTAGATACTGTTATCCAGTGATCCATACCAATTCGGAAGCAGAAAAGAGTCCCTTTCAGCAGAAAAGTAACTGTTTATACGTTTAAGTTCAAATAATTTCTTTAATATTCTGAAATATCTGATGCAAATTGTATTTATACGTACCTTCAAAGGAAAATGCTAGACACTTCACTAGATACTGTTATCCAGTGATCCATACCAATTCGGAAGAAGAAAAGAGTCCCTTTCAGTAGAAAAGTAACTGTTTAAATGATGTCTTTAATATTGTGAAATATCTGACGGAAGTTGTATTTATACGTACCTTATAAGGAAAATTCTAGACACTTCACTAGATATCGTTATCCAGTCATCCATACCAATTAAGAAGCAGAAAAGAGTCCTTTTCAGTAGAAAAGTAAATGTTTATATGTTTAAGTGCAAATAATATCTTTAATATGGTGAAATATCCGACGGAAGTTGTATTTATACGTACCTTCAAAGGAAAATTCTAGACACTTCACTAGATATCGTTATTCGGTGATCCGTACCAATTCAGAAGCAAGAAAGACTCCTCTTTAGTAAAAAAAAGTAACTGATTAAATCTTTGTGTGCAAATAATCCTAATAAATTTACAAAATTGATAAGTGCATGACTTATAGATCTTTAGTGTCAATTCAGTATGCTTCAGTGTTGCACTAGTCTTGTTTTCTTTTATTTGTGTTGGTTAGGTTGAATAATCTAAAGAAGTGCTAGAATCGAAAAATGATTGATCTAGTAATAGATAAATGAATCAAAATCCAAGTGAAAAATAATTAAATTTGTAAATTCTGCCTTCTATTTGGTTAAGAATTAGAGTAGGAAACCAAAGGAAAAAGAATGAGGTCATTCGGAGTTCAAATGAAGTAGTTATGATCAAAATACTAGACATTTCTCTAGATATCATTATCCAGTGGTCCATACCAATTCGGAAGCAGAAAAGACTCCCGTTCAGTAGAAAAGTAACTGTTTAAATGTTTGATATCAAATAATATCTTTAATCAGAAAAGAGTCCATTTCAGTAGAAAAGTAATTGTTTAAATGTTTCAGTTCAAATAATGTCTTTAATATTGTGAAATATCTGACGAAAATTGTATTTATACGTACCTTCAAAGGAAAATTCTAGACACTTCACTAGATACTGTTATCCAGTGATCCATACCAATTCGGAAGCAGAAAAGAGTCCCTTTCAGCAGAAAAGTAACTGTTTATACGTTTAAGTTCAAATAATGTCTTTAATATTCTGAAATATCTGACGCAAATTGTATTTATACGTACCTTCAAAGGAAAATGCTAGACACTTCACTAGATACTGTTATCCAGTGATCCATACCAATTCGGAAGCAGAAAAGAGTCCCTTTCAGTAGAAAAGTATCTGTTTAAATGATGTCTTTAATATTGTGAAATATCTGACGGAAGTTGTATTTATACGTACCTTATAAGGAAAATTCTAGACACTTCATTAGATATCGTTATCCAGTCATCCATACCAATTAAGAAGCAGAAAAGAGTCCTTTTCAGTAGAAAAGTAAATGTTTATATGTTTAAGTGCAAATAATATCTTTAATATGGTGAAATATCCGACGGAAGTTGCATTTATACGTACCTTCAAAGGAAAATTCTAGACACTTCACTAGATATCGTTATTCGGTGATCCATACCAATTCAGAAGCAAGAAAGACTCCTCTTTAGTAAAAAAAAGTAACTGATTAAATCTTTGTGTGCAAATAATCCTAATAAATTTACAAAATTGATAAGTGCATGACTTATAGATCTTTAGTGTCAATTCAGTATGCTTCAGTGTTGCACTAGTCTTGTGTTTCTTTTATTTGTGTTGGTTAGGTTGAATAATCTAAAGAAGTGCTAGAATCGAAAAATGATTGATCTAGTAATAGATAAATGAATCAAAATCCAAGTGAAAAATAATTAAATCTGTAAATTCTGCCTTCTATTTGGTTAAGAATTAGAGTAGGAAACCAAAGGAAAAATAATGAGGTCATTCGGAGTTCAAATGAAGTAGTTATGATCAAAATACTAGACATTTCTCTAGATATCATTATCCAGTGGTCCATACCAATTCGGAAGCAGAAAAGACTCCCGTTCAGTAGAAAAGTAACTGTTTAAATGTTTGATATCAAATAATATCTTTAATCAGAAAAGAGTCCATTTCAGTAGAAAAGTAATTGTTTAAATGTTTCAGTTCAAATAATGTCTTTAATATTGTGAAATATCTGACGAAAATTGTATTTATACGTACCTTCAAAGGAAAATTCTAGACACTTCACTAGATACTGTTATCCAGTGATCCATACCAATTCGGAAGCAGAAAAGAGTCCCTTTCAGCAGAAAAGTAACTGTTTATACGTTTAAGTTCAAATAATGTCTTTAATATTCTGAAATATCTGACGCAAATTGTATTTATACGTACCTTCAAAGGAAAATGCTAGACACTTCACTAGATATCGTTATCCAGTCATCCATACCAATTCAGAAGCAGAAAAGTGTCCTTTTCAGTAGAAAAGTAAATGTTTAAGTGCAAATAATATCTTTAATATGGTGAAATATCCGACGGAAGTTGTATTTATACGTACCTTCAAAGGAAAATTCTAGACACTTCACTAGATATCGTTATTCGGTGATCCATACCAATTCAGAAGCAAGAAAGACTCCTCTTTAGTAAAAAAAAGTAACTGATTAAATCTTTGTGTGCAAATAATCCTAATAAATTTACAAAATTGATAAGTGCATGACTTATAGATCTTTAGTGTCAATTCAGTATGCTTCAGTGTTGCACTAGTCTTGTTTTCTTTTATTTGTGTTGGTTAGGTTGAATAGTCTAAAGAAGTGCTAGAATCGAAAAATGATTGATCTAGTAATAGATAAATGAATCAAAATACAAGTGAAAAACAATTAAATCTGTAAATTCTGCCTTCTATTTGGTTAAGAATTAGAGTAGGAAACCAAAGGAAAAATAATGAGGTCATTCGGAGTTCAAATGAAGTAGTTATGATCAAAATACTAGACATTTCTCTAGATATCATTATCCAGTGGTCCATACCAAGCAGAAAAGACTCCCGTTCAGTAGAAAAGTAACTGTTTAAATGTTTGATATCAAATAATATCTTTAATCAGAAAAGAGTCCATTTCAGTAGAAAAGTAACTGTTTATATGTTTCAGTTCAAATAATGTCTTTAATATTGTGAAATATCTGACGAAAATTGTATTTATACGTACCTTCAAAGGAAAATTCTAGACACTTCACTAGATACTGTTATCCAGTGATCCATACCAATTCGGAAGCAGAAAAGAGTCCCTTTCAGTAGACAAGTAACCGTTTATATGTTTCAGTTCAAATAATGTCTTTAATATTGTGAAATATCTGACGGAAGTTGTATTTATACGTACCTTATAAGGAAAATTCTAGACACTTCACTAGATATCGTTATCCAGTCATCCATACCAATTCAGAAGCAGAAAAGAGTCCTTTTCAGTAGAAAAGTAAATGTTTATATGTTTAAGTGCAAATAATATCTTTAATATGGTGAAATATCCGACGGAAGTTGTATTTATAGTACCTTCAAAGGAAAAATCTAGACACTTCACTAGATATCGTTATTCGGTGATCCATACCAATTCAGAAGCAAGAAAGGCTCCTCTTTAGTAAAAAAAAAGTAACTGATTAAATCTTTGTGTGCAAATAATCCTAATAAATTTACAAAATTGATAAGTGCATGACTTATAGATCTTTAGTGTCAATTCAGTATGCTTCAGTGTTGCACTAGTCTTGTTTTCTTTTATTTGTGTTGGTTAGGTTGAATAATCTAAAGAAGTGCTAGAATCGAAAAATGATTGATCTAGTAATAGATAAATGAATTAAAATCCAAGTGAAAAATAATTAAATCTGTAAATTCTGCCTTCTATTTGGTTAAGAATTAGAGTAGGAAACCAAAGGAAAAAGAATGAGGTCATTCGGAGTTCAAATGAAGTAGTTATGATCAAAATACTAGACATTTCTCTAGATATCATTATCCAGTGGTCCATACCAATTCGGAAGCATAAAAGACTCCCGTTCAGTAGAAAAGTAACTGTTTAAATGTTTGATATCAAATAATATCTTTAATCAGAAAAGAGTCCATTTCAGTAGAAAAGTAACTGTTTATATGTTTCAGTTCAAATAATGTCTTTAATATTGTGAAATATCTGACGAAAATTGTATTTATACGTACCTTCAAAGGAAAATTCTAGACACTTCACTAGATACTGTTATCCAGTGATCCATACCAATTCGGAAGCAGAAAAGAGTCCCTTTCAGTAGACAAGTAACTGTTTATATGTTTCAGTTCAAATAATGTCTTTAATATTGTGAAATATCTGACGGAAGTTGTATTTATACGTACCTTACAAGGAAAATTCTAGACACTTCACTAGATATCGTTATCCAGTCATCCATACCAATTCAGAAGCAAAAAAGAGTCCTTTTCAGTAGAAAAGTAAATGTTTATATGTTTAAGTGCAAATAATATCTTTAATATGGTGAAATATCCGACGGAAGTTTTATTTATATGTACCTTCAAAGGAAAAATCTAGACACTTCACTAGATATCGTTATTCGGTGATCCATACCAATTCAGAAGCAAGAAAGACTCCTCTTTAGTAAAAAAAAGTAACTGATTAAATCTTTGTGTGCAAATAATCCTAATAAATTTACAAAATTGATAAGTGCATGACTTATAGATCTTTAGTGTCAATTCAGTATGCTTCAGTGTTGCACTAGTCTTGTTTTCTTTTATTTGTGTTGGTTAGGTTGAATAATCTAAAGAAGTGCTAGAATCGAAAAATGATTGATCTAGTAATAGATAAATGAATCAAAATCCAAGTGAAAAATAATTAAATCTGTAAATTCTGCCTTCTATTTGGTTAAGAATTAGAGTAGGAAACCAAAGGAAAAATAATGAGGTCATTCGGAGTTCAAATGAAGTAGTTATGATCAAAATACTAGACATTTCTCTAGATATCATTATCCAGTGGTCCATACCAATTCGGAAGCAGAAAAGACTCCCGTTCAGTAGAAAAGTAACTGTTTATATGTTTCAGTTCAAATAATGTCTTTAATATTGTGAAATATCTGACGAAATTTGTATTTATACGTACCTTCAAAGGAAAATTCTAGACACTTCACTAGATACTGTTATCCAGTGATCCATACCAATTCGGAAGCAGAAAAGAGTCCCTTTCAGCAGAAAAGTAACTGTTTATATGTTTCAGTTCAAATAATGTCTTTAATATTGTGAATTATCTGACGGAAGTTGTATTTATACGTACCTTATAAGGAAAATGCTAGACACTTCACTAGATACTGTTATCCAGTGATCCATACCAATTCGGAAGCAGAAAAGAGTCCCTTTCAGTAGAAAAGTAACTGTTTATATGTTTCAGTTCAAATAATGTCTTTAATATTGTGAAATATCTGACGGAAGTTGTATTTATACGTACCTTATAAGGAAAATTCTAGACACTTCGCTAGATATCGTTATCCAGTCATCCATACCAATTCAGAAGCAGAAAAGAGTCCTTTTCAGTAGAAAAGTAAATGTTTATATGTTTAAGTGCAAATAATATCTTTAATATGGTGAAATATCCGACGGAAGTTGTATTTATACGTACCTTCAAAGGAAAATTCTAGACACTTCACTAGATATCGTTATTCGGTGATCCATACCAATTCAGAAGCAAGAAAGACTCCTTTTTAGTAAAAAAAGGTAACTGATTAAATCTTTGTGTGCAAATAATCCTAATAAATTTACAAAATTGATAAGTGCATGACTTATAGATCTTTAGTTTCAATTCAGTATGCTTCAGTGTTGCACTAGTCTTGTTTTCTTTTATTTGTGTTGGTTAGGTTGAATAGTCTAAAGAAGTGCTAGAATCGAAAAATGATTGATCTAGTAATAGATAAATGAATCAAAATCCAAGTGAAAAATAATTAAATCTGTAAATTCTGCCTTCTATTTGGTTAAGAATTAGAGTAGGAAACCAAAGGAAAAAGAATGAGGTCATTCGGAGTTCAAATGAAGTAGTTATGATCAAAATACTAGACATTTCTCTAGATATCATTATCTAGTGATCCATACCAATTCGGAAGCAGAAAAGAGTCCCTTTCAACAGAAAAGTAATTGTTTATACGTTTAAGTTTAAATAATGTCTTTAATATTCTGAAATATCTGACGCAAATTGTATTTATACGTACCTTCAAAGGAAAATGCTAGACACTTCACTAGATACTGTTATCCAGTGATCCATACCAATTCGGAAGCAGAAAAGAGTCCCTTTCAGTAGAAAAGTAACTGTTTATATGTTTCAGTTCAAATAATGTCTTTAATATTGTGAAATATCTGACGGAAGTTGTATTTATACGTACCTTATAAGGAAAATTCTAGACACTTCACTAGATATCGTTATCCAGTCATCCATACCAATTCAGAAGCAGAAAAGAGTCCTTTTGAGTAGAAAAGTAAATTTTTATATGTTTAAGTGCAAATAATATCTTTAATATGGTGAAATATCTGACGGAAGTTGTATTTATACGTACCTTCAAAGGAAAATTCTAGACACTTCACTAGATATCGTTATTCGATGATCCATACCAATTCAGAAGCAAGAAAGACTCCTCTTTAATAAAAAAAAGTAACTGATTAAATCTTTGTGTGCAAATAATCCTAATAAATTTACAAAATTGATAAGTGCATGACTTATAGATCTTTAGTTTCAATTCAGTATGCTTCAGTGTTGCACTAGTCTTGTTTTCTTTTATTTGTGTTGGTTAGGTTGAATAATCTAAAGAAGTGCTAGAATCGAAAAATGATTGATCTAGTAATAGATAAATGAATCAAAATCCAAGTGAAAAATAATTAAATCTGTAAATTCTGTCTTCTATTTGGTTAAGAATTAGAGTAGGAAACCAAAGGAAAAAGAATGAGGTCATTCGGAGTTCAAATGAAGTAGTTATGATCAAAAAACACTTGGCTAAAATATCAAGATCATGTGGGTATATAGACCAACATGTCCTGATAATTAGCATGTTTTCAATCAAAATAGACATCTCTTGAGCTAAATTATAGCGTTCGAGTCTTTTCGAGTGTGTATTTTTCGAATGTACACTCGAAACTGCTCTAAGTAGACAAATCTTGTTTATGAGGCCTAGATTTCAAAATTTTGCTAAGATATCAAGATCATCTGGGTCTATAGACCAACATGTCCTTATTATTAGCATGTTTCCAATAAAAATAGAAACATGTTGAGCTAAATTATAGCGTTCGAGTCTTTTCGAGTGTGTATTATTCGAATGTACACTCGAAACTGCTCTAAGTAGAAAATTCGTGTTTATGAGGCCTAGCCTTCAAAACTTGGCTAACATATCAAGATCATGTGGGTCTATAGACCAACATGTCCTGATCAATAGCATGTTTTCAATCAAAATAGACACCTCTTGAGCTAAATTATAGCGTTCGAGTGTTTTCGAGTGTGTATTTTTCGAACGTACTCTCGAAACTGCTCTAAGTAGACAAATCTTGTTTATGAGGCCTAGATTTCAAAATTTTGCTAAAATATCAAAGATCATCTGGGTCTATAAACCAACATATCCTGATCATTAGCATGTTTCCAATAAAAATAGAAACCTGTTGAGCAAAATTATAGCGTTCGAGTCTTTTCGAGGGTGTATTATTCGAATTTACACTCGAAAATGCTCTAAGTAGAAAATTTGTGTTTATGAGGCCTAGGCTTCAAAACTTGGCTAAAATATCAAGATCATGTGGGTCTATAGACCAACATGTCCTGATAATTAGCATGTTTACAATCAAAATAGACACCTCTTGAGCTAAATTATAGCGTTCGAGTCTTTTCGAGTGTGTATTTTTCGAATGTACACTCGAAACTGCTCTAATTAGACAAATCTTGTTTATGAGGCCTAGATTTCAAAATTTTGCTAAAATATCAAGATCATCTGGGTCTATAGACCAACATGTCCTGATTATTAGCATGTTTCCGATAAAAATAGAAACATGTTGAGCTAAATTATAGCGTTCGAGTCTTTTCGAGTGTGTATTATTCCAATGTACACTCGAAACTACTCTAAGTAGAAAATTCGTGTTTATGAGGCCTAGGCTTCAAAACTTGGCTAAAATATCAAGATCATGTGGGTCTATAGACCAACATGTCCTGATAATTAGCATGTTTCCAATCAAAATAGACACCTCTTGAGCTAAGTTATAGCGTTTGAGTCTTTTCGAGTGTGTATTTTTCGAATGTACACTCGAAACTGCTCTATGTAGAAAATTCGTGTTTATGAGGCCTAGATTTCAAAATTTTGCTAAAATATCAAGATCATCTGGGTCTATAGACCAACATGTCCTGATTATTAGCATGTTTCCAATAAAAATAGAAACCTGTTGAGCTAAATTATAGCGTTCGAGTCTTTTCGAGTGTGTATTATTCGAATGTACACTCGAAACTGCTCTAAGTAGAAAATTCGTGTTTATGAGGCCTAGGCTTCAAAACTTGGCTAAAATATCAAGATCATGTGGGTCTATAGACCAACATGTCCTGATAATTAGCATGTTTCCAATCAAAATAGACACCTCTTGAGCTAAATTATAGCGTTCGAGTCTTTTCGAGTGTGTATTTTTCGAATGTACACTCGAAACTGCTGTAATTAGACAAATCTTGTTTATTAGGCATAGACTTCAAAATTTAGCTAAAATATCAAGATCATCTGGGTCTATAGACCAACATGTCCTGATCATTAGCATGTTTCCAATAAAAATAGAAACCGGTTGAGCTAAATTATAGCGTTCGAGTCTTTTCGAGTGTGTATTATATGAATGTACACTCGAAACTGCTCTAAGTAGAAAATTCGTGTTTATGTGGCCTAGCCTTCAAAACTTGGCTAACATATCAAGATCATGTGGGTCTATAGACCAACATGTCCTGATTATTAGCATGTTTCCGATAAAAATAGACACCTCTTGAGCTAAATTATAGCGTTCGAGTCTTTTCGAGTGTGTATTTTTCTAATGTACACTCGAAACTTCTCTAAGTAGAAAATTCGTGTTTATGAGGCCTAGGATTCAAAACTTGGCTAAAATATCAAGATCATATGGGTATATAGACCAACATGTCCTGATAATTAGCATGTTTTCAATCAAAATAGACATCTCTTGAGCTAAATTATAGCGTTCGAGTGTTTTCGAGTGTATATTTTTCGAATGTACACTCGAAACTGCTCTAAGTAGACAAATCTTGTTTATGAGGCCTAGATTTCAAAATTTTGCTAAGATATCAAGATCATCTGGGTCTATAGACCAACATGTCCTGATTATTAGCATGTTTCCAATAAAAATAGAAACCTGTTGAGCTAAATTATAGCGTTCGAGTCTTTTCGAGTGTGTATTATTCGAAAGTACACTTGAAACAGCTCTAAGTAGAAAATTCGTGTTTATGAGGCCTAGCCTTCAAAACTTGGCTAAAATATCAAGATCATGTGGGTCTATAGACCAACATGTCCTGATAATTAGCATGTTTTCAATCAAAATAGACACCTCTTGAGCTAAATTATAGCGTTCGAGTGGTTTCGAGTGTGTATTTTTCGAACGTACTCTCGAAACTGCTCTAAGTAGCCAAATCTTGTTTATGAGGCCTAGATTTCAAAATTTTGCTAAAATATCAAAGATCATCTGGGTCTATAGACCAACATGTCCTGATCATTAGCATGTTTCCAATAAAAATAGAAACCTGTTGAGCTAAATTATAGCATTCGAGTCTTTTCGAGGGTGTATTATTCGAATGTACACTCGAAAATGCTCTAAGTAGAAAATTTGTGTTTATGAGGCCTAGGCTTCAAAACTTGGCAAAAATATCAAGATCATGTGGGTCTATAGACCAACATGTCCTGATAATTAGCATTTTTTCAATCAAAATAGACACCTCTTGAGCTAAATTATAGCGTTCGAGTCTTTTCGAGTGTGTATTTTTCGAATGTACACTCGAAACTGCTCTAATTAGACAAATCTTGTTTATGAGGCCTAGATTTCAAAATTTTGCTAAAATATCAAGATCATCTGGGTCTATAGACCAACATGTCCTGATTATTAGCATGTTTCCAATAAAAATAGAAACCTGTTGAGCTAAATTATAGCGTTCGAGTCTTTTCGAGTGTGTATTATTCGAATGTACACTCGAAACTGCTCTAAGTAGAAAATTCGTGTTTATGAGGCCTAGGCTTCAAAACTTGGCTAAAATATCAGGATCATGTGGGTCTATAGACCAACATGTCCTGATAATTAGCATGTTTCCAATCAAAATAGACACCTCTTGAGCTAAATTATAGCGTTCGAGTCTTTTCGAGTGTGTATTTTTAGAAAGTACACTCGAAACTGCTCTAATTAGACAAATCTTGTTTATGAGGCCTAGATTTCAAAATTTTGCTAAAATATCAAGATCATCTGGGTCTATAGACCAACATGTCCTGATCATTAGCATGTTTCCAATAAAAATAGAAACCTGTTGAGCTAAATTATAGCGTTCGAGTCTTTTCGAGTGTGTATCATTCGAATGTACACTCGAAACTGCTCTAAGTGGAAAATTCGTGTTTATGAGGCCTAGGCTTCAAAACTTGGCTAAAATATCAAGATCATGTGGGTCTATAGACCAACATGTCCTGATCAATAGCATGTTTTCAATCAAAATAGACACCTCTTGAGCTAAATTATAGAGTTCGAGTCTTTTCGAGTGTGTATTTTTCGAACGTACTCTCGAAACTGCTCTAAGTAGACAAATCTTGTTTATGAGGCCTAGATTTCAAAATTTTGCTAAAATATCAAGATCATCTGGGTCTATAGACCAACATGCCCTGATCATTAGCATGTTTCCAATAAAAATAGAAACCTGTTGAGCTAAATTATAGCGTTCGAGTCTTTTCGAGGGTGTATTATTCGAATGTACACTCGAAAATGCTCTAAGTAGAAAATTCTTGTTTATGAGGCCTAGGCTTCAAAACTTGGCTAAAATATCAAGATCATGTGGGTCTATAGACCAACATGTCCTGATAATTAGCATGTTTCCAATCAAAATAGACACCTCTTGAGCTAAATTATAGCGTTTGAGTCTTTTCGAGTGTGTATTTTTCGAATGTACACTCGAAACTGCTCTAATTACACAAATCTTGTTTATGAGGCCTAGATTTCAAAATTTTGCTAAAATATCAAGATCATCTGGGTCTATAGACCAACATGCCCTGATCATTAGCATGTTTCCAATAAAAATAGAAACCTGTTGAGCTAAATTATAGCGTTCGAGTCTTTTCGAGGGTGTATTATTCGAATGTACACTCGAAAATGCTCTAAGTAGAAAATTCTTGTTTATGAGGCCTAGGCTTCAAAACTTGGCTAAAATATCAAGATCATGTGGGTCTATAGACCAACATGTCCTGATAATTAGCATGTTTCCAATCAAAATAGACACCTCTTGAGCTAAATTATAGCGTTTGAGTCTTTTCGAGTGTGTATTTTTCGAATGTACACTCGAAACTGCTCTATGTAGAAAATTCGTGTTTATGAGGCCTAGATTTCAAAATTTTGCTAAAATATCAAGATCATCTGGGTCTATAGACCAACATGTCCTGATTATTAGCATGTTTCCAATAAAAATAGAAACCTGTTGAGCTAAATTATAGCGTTCGAGTCTTTTCGAGTGTGTATTATTCGAATTTACACTCGAAACTGCAATAAGTAGCAAATTCGTGTTTAAGAGGCATAGGCTTCAAAACTTGGATAAAATATTAAGATCATGTGGGTCTATAGACCAACATGTCATGATAATTAGCATGTTTTCAATCAAAATAGACACCTCTTGAGCTAAATTATAGCGTTCGAGTCTTTTCGAGTGTGTATTTTTCGAATGTACACTCGAAACTGCTCTAAGTAGACAAATCTTGTTTATGTGGCCTAGATTTCAAAATTTGGCTGAAATATCAAGATCATGTGGGTCTATAGACCAACATGTCCTGATCAATAGCATGTTTTCAATCAAAATAGACACCTCTTGAGCTAAATTATAGCGTTCGAGTCTTTTCGAGTGTGTACTTTTCGAATGTACACTCGAAACTGCTCTAAGTAGACAAATCTTGTTTATGAGGCCTAGATTTCAAAATTTTGCTAAAATATCAAGATCATCTGGCCCTATAGACCAACATGTCCTGATCATTAGCATGTTTCCAATAAAAATAGAAACTTGTTGATCTAAATTAAAGCGTTCGAGTCTTTTCGAGTGTGTATTATTCGAATGTACACTCGAAACTGCTCTAAGTAGAAAATTCGTGTTTATGAGGCCTAGGCTTCAAAACTTGGATAAAATATCAAGATCATGTGGGTCTATAGACCAACATGTACTGATCAATAGCATGTTTTCAATCAAAATAGACACCTCTTGAGCTAAATTATAGCGATCGAGTCTTTTCGAGTGTGTATTATTCGAATGTACACTCGAAACTGCTCTAAGTAGAAAATTCGTATTTATGAGGCCTAGCCTTCAAAAATTGGCTAACATATCAAGATCATGTGGGTCTATAGACCAACATGTCCAGATCATTAGCATGTTTCCAATCAAAATAGACACCTCTGGAGCTAAATTATAGCGTTCGAGTATTTTCGAGTGTGTATTTTTCGAATGTACACTCGAAACTGCTCTAAGTAGACAAATCTTGTTTATGAGGCCTAGATTTCAAAATTTTGCTAAAATATCAAGATCATCTGGGTCTATAGACCAACATGTCCTGATCATTAGCATGTTTCCAATAAAAATAGAAACCTGTTGAGCTAAATTATAGCGTTCGAGTCTTTTCGAGTGTGTATTATTCGAATGTACACTCGAAACTGCTCTAAGTAGAAAATTCGTGTTTATGAGGCCTAGGCTTCAAAACTTGGCTAAAATATCAAGATCATGTGGGTCTATAAACCAACATGTCATGATCAATAGCATGTTTTCAATCAAAATAGACACCTCTTGAGCTAAATTATAGCGTTCGAGTCTTTTCGAGTGTGTATTATTCGAATGTACACTCGAAACTGCTCTAAGTAAAAAATTCGTGTTTATGAGGCCTAGGATTCAAAACTTGGATAAAATATCAAGATCATGTGGGTCTATAGACCAACATGTCCTGATAATTAGCATGTTTTCAATCAAAATAGACACCTCTTGAGCTAAATTATAGCGTTCGAGTCTTTTCGAATGTACAGTCGAAACTGCTCTAAGTAGAAAAATATTGTTTATATGGCTTAGACTTCAAAATTTGGCTAAAATATCAAGATCATGTGGGTCTATAGACCAACATGTCCTGATCATTAGCATGTTTCCAATAAAAATAGACACCTCATGAGCTAAATTATAGCGTTCGAGTCTTTTCGAGTGTGTATTTTTCGAATGTACACTCGAAACTGCTCTAAGTAGAAAATTCTTGTTTATGAGGCCTAGGCTTCAAAACTTGGCTAAAATATCAAGATCATGTGGGTCTATAGACCAACATGTCCTGATAATTAGCATGTTTCCAATCAAAATAGACACCTCTTGAGCTAAATTATAGCGTTAGAGTCTTTTCGAGTGTGTATTTTTCGAATGTACACTCGAAACTGCTCAAAGTAGAAAAATCTTGTTTATGTGGCCTAGACTTCAAAATTTGACTAAAATATCAAGATCATGTGGGTCTATAGACCAACATTTCCTGATCATTAGCATGTTTCCAATCAAAATAGACACCTCTTGAGCTAAATTATAGCGTTCGAGTCTTTTCGAGTGTGTATTTTTCGAATGTACACTCGAAACTGCTCTAAGTAGAAAATTCGTGTTTATGAGGCCTAGGCTTCAAAACTTGGCTAAAATATCAAGATCATGTGGGTCGATAGACCAACATGTCCTGATAATTAGCATGTTTCCAATCAAAATAGACACCTCTTGAGCTAAATTATAGCGTTCGAGTCTTTTCGAGTGTGTATTTTTCGAATGTACACTCGAAACTGCTCTAAGTAGAAAATTCTTGTTTATGAGGCCTAGGCTTCAAAACTTGGCTAAAATATCAAGATCATGTGGGTCTATAGACCAACATGTCCTGATAATTAGCATGTTTCCAATCAAAATAGACACCTCTTGAGCTAAATTATAGCGTTTGAGTCTTTTCGAGTGTGTATTTTTCGAATGTACACTCGAAACTGCTCTAAGTAGACAAATCTTATTTATGAGGCCTAGATTTCAAAATTTTGCTACAAAATCAAGATCATCTGGGTCTATAGACCAACATGTCCTGATTATTAGCATGTTTCCAATAAAAATAGAAACCTGTTGAGCTAAATTATAGCGTTCAAGTCTTTTCGAGTGTGTATTATTCGAATGCACACTCGAAACTGCTCTAAGTAGAAAATTCGTTTTTATGAGGCCTAGGCTTCAAAACTTGGCTAAAATATCAAGATCATGTGGGTCTATAGACCAACATGTCCTGATAATTAGCATGTTTCCAATCAACATAGACACCTCTTGAGCTAAATTATAGCGTTCGAGTCTTTTCGAGTGTGTATTTTTCGAATGTACACTCGAAACTGCTCTAAGTAGAAAATTCGTGTTTATGAGGCCTAGGATTCAAAACTTGGCTAAAATATCAAGATCATGTGGGTATATAGACCAACATGTCCTGATAATTAGCATGTTTCCAATCAAAATAGACACCTCTTGAGCTAAATTATAGCGTTTGAGTCTTTTCGAGTGTGTATTTTTCGAATGTACACTCGAAACTGCTCTAAGTAGACAAATCTTATTTATGAGGCCTAGATTTCAAAATTTTGCTAAAATATCAAGATCATCTGGGTCTATAGACCAACATGCCCTGATCATTAGCATGTTTCCAATAAAAATAGAAACCTGTTGAGCTAAATTATAGCGTTCAAGTCTTTTCGAGTGTGTATTATTCGAATGCACACTCGAAACTGCTCTAAGTAGAAAATTCGTTTTTATGAGGCCTAGGCTTCAAAACTTGGCTAAAATATCAAGATCATGTGGGTCTATAGACCAACATGTCCTGATAATTAGCATGTTTCCAATCAACATAGACACCTCTTGAGCTAAATTATAGCGTTCGAGTCTTTTCGAGTGTGTATTTTTCGAATGTACACTCGAAACTGCTCTAAGTAGAAAATTCGTGTTTATGAGGCCTAGGATTCAAAACTTGGCTAAAATATCAAGATCATGTGGGTATATAGACCAACATGTCCTGATAATTAGCATGTTTCCAATCAAAATAGACACCTCTTGAGCTAAATTATAGCGTTTGAGTCTTTTCGAGTCTGTATTATTCGAATGTACACTCGAAAATGCTCTAAGTAGAAAATTTTTGTTTATGAGGCCTAGGCTTCAAAACTTGGATAAAATATCAAGATCATGTGGGTCTATATACCAACATGTCCTGATCATTAGCATGTTTCCAATAAAAATAGAAACCTGTTGAGCTAAATTATAGCGTTCGAGTCTTTTCGAGGGTGTATTATTCGAATGTACACTCGAAAATGCTCTAAGTAGAAAATTCTTGTTTATGAGGCCTAGGCTTCAAAACTTGGCTAAAATATCAAGATCATGTGGGTCTATAGACCAACATGTCCTGATAATTAGCATGTTTCCAATCAAAATAGACACCTCTTGAGCTAAATTATTGCGTTTGAGTCTTTTCGAGTGTGTATTTTTCGAATGTACACTCGAAACTGCTCTAAGTAGACAAATCTTATTTATGAGGCCTAGATTTCAAAATTTTGCTAAAAAATCAAGATCATCTGGGTCTATAGACCAACATGTCCTGATTATTAGCATGTTTCCAATAAAAATAGAAACCTGTTGAGCTAAATTATAGCGTTCAAGTCTTTTCGAGTGTGTATTATTCGAATGCACACTCGAAACTGCTCTAAGTAGAAAATTCGTTTTTATGAGGCCTAGGCTTCAAAACTTGGCTAAAATATCAAGATCATGTGGGTCTATAGACCAACATGTCCTGATAATTAGCATGTTTCCAATCAACATAGACACCTCTTGAGCTAAATTATAGCGTTCGAGTCTTTTCGAGTGTGTATTTTTCGAATGTACACTCGAAACTGCTCTAATTACACAAATCTTGTTTATGAGGCCTAGATTTCAAAATTTTGCTAAAATATCAAGATCATCTGGGTCTATAGACCAACATGTCCTGATTATTAGCATGTTTCCAATAAAAATAGAAACCTGTTGAGCTAAATTATAGCGTTCGAGTCTTTTCGAGGGTGTATTATTCGAATGTACACTCGAAAATGCTCTAAGTAGAAAATTTTTGTTTATGAGGCCTAGGCTTCAAAACTTGGATAAAATATCAAGATCATGTGGGTCTATAGACCAACATGTCCTGATAATTAGCATTTTTTCAATCAAAATAGACACCTCTTGAGCTAAATTATAGCGTTCGAGTCTTTTCGAGTGTGTATTTTCGAATGTACACTCGAAACTGCTCTAATTACACAAATCTTGTTTATGAGGCCTAGATTTCAAAATTTTGCTAAAATATCAAGATCATCTGGGTCTATAGACCAACATGTCCTGATTATTAGCATGTTTCCAATAAAAATAGAAACCTGTTGAGCTAAATTATAGCGTTCGAGTCTTTTCGAGTGTGTATTTTTCGAATGTACACTCGAAACTGCTCTAAGTAGAAAATTCGTGTTTATGAGGCCTAGGATTCAAAACTTGGCTAAAATATCAAGATCATGTGGGTATATAGACCAACATGTCCTGATAATTAGCATGTTTTCAATCAAAATAGACATCTCTTGAGCTAAATTATAGCGTTCGAGTCTTTTCGAGTGTGTATTTTTCGAATGTACACTCGAAACTGCTCTAAGTAGACAAATCTTGTTTATGAGGCCTAGATTTCAAAATTTTGCTAAAATATCAAGATCATCTGGGTCTATAGAACAACATGACCTGATTATTAGCATGTGTTCAATCAAAATAGACATCTCTTGAGCTAAATTATAGCGTTCGAGTCTTTTCGAGTGTGTATTTTTCGAATGTACACTCGAAACTGCTCTAATTAGACAAATCTTGTTTATGAGGCCTATATTTCAAAATTTAGCTAAAATATCAAGATCATCTGGATCTATAGACCAACATGTCCTGATCATTAGCATGTTTCCAATAAAAATAGACACCGGTTTAGCTAAATTATAGCGTTCGAGTCTTTTCGAGTGTGTATTATATGAATGTACACTCGAAACTGCTCTAAGTAGAAAATTCGTGTTTATGAGGCCTAGCCTTCAAAACTTGGCTAACATATCAAGATCATGTGGGTCTATAGACCCACATGTCCTGATCAATAGCATGTTTAAAATAAAAATAGACACCTCTTGAGCTAAATTATAGCGTTCGAGTCTTTTCGAGTGTGTATTTTTCGAACGTACTCTCGAAACTGCTCTAAGTAGACAAATCTTGTTTATGAGGCCTAGATTTCAAAATTTTGCTAAAATATCAAAGATCATCTGGGTCCATATACCAACATGTCCTGATCATTAGCATGTTTCCAATAAAAATAGAAACCTGTTGAGCTAAATTATAGCGTTCAAGTCTTTTCGAGGGTGTATTATTCGAATGTACACTCGAAAATGCTCTAAGTAGAAAATTTTTGTTTATGAGGCCTAGGCTTCAAAACTTGGATAAAATATCAAGATCATGTGGGTCTATAGACCAACATGTCCTGATAATTAGCATTTTTTCAATCAAAATAGACACCTCTTGAGCTAAATTATAGCGTTCGAGTCTTTTCGAGTGTGTATTTTCGAATGTACACTCGAAACTGCTCTAATTACACAAATCTTGTTTATGAGGCCTAGATTTCAAAATTTTGCTAAAATATCAAGATCATCTGGGTCTATAGACCAACATGTCCTGATTATTAGCATGTTTCCAATAAAAATAGAAACCTGTTGAGCTAAATTATAGCGTTCGAGTCTTTTCGAGGGTGTATTATTCGAATGTACACTCGAAAATGCTCTAAGTAGAAAATTTTTTTTTATGAGGCCTAGGCTTCAAAACTTGGATAAAATATCAAGATCATGTGGGTCTATAGACCAACATGTCCTGATAATTAGCATTTTTTCAATCAAAATAGACACCTCTTGAGCTAAATTATAGCGTTCGAGTCTTTTCGAGTGTGTATTTTTCGAATGTACACTCGAAACTGCTCTAAGTAGAAAATTCGTGTTTATGAGGCCTAGGATTCAAAACTTGGCTAAAATATCAAGATCATGTGGGTATATAGACCAACATGTCCTGATAATTAGCATGTTTTCAATCAAAATAGACATCTCTTGAGCTAAATTATAGCGTTCGAGTCTTTTCGAGTGTGTATTTTTCGAATGTACACTCGAAACTGCTCTAAGTAGACAAATCTTGTTTATGAGGCCTAGATTTCAAAATTTTGCTAAAATATCAAGATCATCTGGGTCTATAGAACAACATGACCTGATTATTAGCATGTGTTCAATCAAAATAGACATCTCTTGAGCTAAATTATAGCGTTCGAGTCTTTTCGAGTGTGTATTTTTCGAATGTACACTCGAAACTGCTCTAATTAGACAAATCTTGTTTATGAGGCCTATATTTCAAAATTTAGCTAAAATATCAAGATCATCTGGATCTATAGACCAACATGTCCTGATCATTAGCATGTTTCCAATAAAAATAGACACCGGTTTAGCTAAATTATAGCGTTCGAGTCTTTTCGAGTGTGTATTATATGAATGTACACTCGAAACTGCTCTAAGTAGAAAATTCGTGTTTATGAGGCCTAGCCTTCAAAACTTGGCTAACATATCAAGATCATGTGGGTCTATAGACCCACATGTCCTGATCAATAGCATGTTTAAAATCAAAATAGACACCTCTTGAGCTAAATTATAGCGTTCGAGTCTTTTCGAGTGTGTATTTTTCGAACGTACTCTCGAAACTGCTCTAAGTAGACAAATCTTGTTTATGAGGCCTAGATTTCAAAATTTTGCTAAAATATCAAAGATCATCTGGGTCTATATACCAACATGTCCTGATCATTAGCATGTTTCCAATAAAAATAGAAACCTGTTGAGCTAAATTATAGCGTTCGAGTCTTTTCGAGGGTGTATTATTCGAATGTACACTCGAAAATGCTCTAAGTAGAAAATTTTTGTTTATGAGGCCTAGGCTTCAAAACTTGGATAAAATATCAAGATCATGTGGGTCTATAGACCAACATGTCCTGATAATTAGCATTTTTTCAATCAAAATAGACACCTCTTGAGCTAAATTATAGCGTTCGAGTCTTTTCGAGTGTGTATTTTCGAATGTACACTCGAAACTGCTCTAATTACACAAATCTTGTTTATGAGGCCTAGATTTCAAAATTTTGCTAAAATATCAAGATCATCTGGGTCTATAGACCAACATGTCCTGATTATTAGCATGTTTCCAATAAAAATAGAAACCTGTTGAGCTAAATTATAGCGTTCGAGTCTTTTCGAGTGTGTATTTTTCGAATGTACACTCGAAACTGCTCTAAGTAGAAAATTCGTGTTTATGAGGCCTAGGATTCAAAACTTGGCTAAAATATCAAGATCATGTGGGTATATAGACCAACATGTCCTGATAATTAGCATGTTTTCAATCAAAATAGACATCTCTTGAGCTAAATTATAACGTTCGAGTCTTTTCGAGTGTGTATTTTTCGAATGTACACTCGAAACTGCTCTAAGTAGACAAATCTTGTTTATGAGGCCTAGATTTCAAAATTTTGCTAAAATATCAAGATCATTTGGGTCTATAGACCAACATGTCCTGATCATTAGCATATTTCCAATAATAATAGACACCGGTTGAGCTAAATTATAGCGTTCGAGTCTTTTCGAGTGTGTATTATATGAATGTACACTCGAAACTGCTCTAAGTAGAAAATTCGTGTTTATGAGGCCTAGGTTTCAAAACTTGGCTAACATATCAAGATCATGTGGGTCTATACACCAACATGTCCTGATCAATAGGATGTTTTCAATCAAAATAGACACCTCTTGAGCTAAATTATAGCGTTCGAGTCTTTTCGAGTGTGTATTTTTCGAATGTACACTCGAAACTTCTCTAAGTAGACAAATCTTGTTTATGTAGCCTACACTTCAAAATTTTGCTAAAATATCTAGATCATCTGGGTCTATAGACCAACATGTCCTGATCATTAGCATGTTTCCAATAAAAATAGAAACCTGTTGAGCTAAATTATAGCGTTCGAGTCTTTTCGAGTGTGTATTATTCGAATGTACACTCGAAACTGCTCTAAGTAGAAAATTCGTGTTTATGAGGCCTAGGCTTCAAAACTTGGCTAAAATATCAGGATCATGTGGGTCTATAGACCAACATGTCCTGATAATTAGCATGTTTCCAATCAAAATAGACACCTCTTGAGCTAAATTATAGCGTTCGAGTCTTTTCGAGTGTGTATTTTTAGAAAGTACACTCGAAACTGCTCTAATTAGACAAATCTTGTTTATGAGGCCTAGATTTCAAAATTTTGCTAAAATATCAAGATCATCTGGGTCTATAGACCAACATGTCCTGATCATTAGCATGTTTCCAATAAAAATAGAAACCTGTTGAGCTAAATTATAGCGTTCGAGTCTTTTCGAGTGTGTATCATTCGAATGTACACTCGAAACTGCTCTAAGTGGAAAATTCGTGTTTATGAGGCCTAGGCTTCAAAACTTGGCTAAAATATCAAGATCATGTGGGTCTATAGACCAACATGTCCTGATCAATAGCATGTTTTCAATCAAAATAGACACCTCTTGAGCTAAATTATAGAGTTCGAGTCTTTTCGAGTCTGTATTTTTCGAACGTACTCTCGAAACTGCTCTAAGTAGACAAATCTTGTTTATGAGGCCTAGATTTCAAAATTTTGCTAAAATATCAAGATCATCTGGGTCTATAGACCAACATGCCCTGATCATTAGCATGTTTCCAATAAAAATAGAAACCTGTTGAGCTAAATTATAGCGTTCGAGTCTTTTCGAGGGTGTATTATTCGAATGTACACTCGAAAATGCTCTAAGTAGAAAATTCTTGTTTATGAGGCCTAGGCTTCAAAACTTGGCTAAAATATCAAGATCATGTGGGTCTATAGACCAACATGTCCTGATAATTAGCATGTTTCCAATCAAAATAGACACCTCTTGAGCTAAATTATAGCGTTTGAGTCTTTTCGAGTGTGTATTTTTCGAATGTACACTCGAAACTGCTCTAAGTAGACAAATCTTATTTATGAGGCCTAGATTTCAAAATTTTGCTAAAAAATCAAGATCATCTGGGTCTATAGACCAACATGCCCTGATCATTAGCATGTTTCCAATAAAAATAGAAACCTGTTGAGCTAAATTATAGCGTTCGAGTCTTTTCGAGGGTGTATTATTCGAATGTACACTCGAAAATGCTCTAAGTAGAAAATTCTTGTTTATGAGGCCTAGGCTTCAAAACTTGGCTAAAATATCAAGATCATGTGGGTCTATAGACCAACATGTCCTGATAATTAGCATGTTTCCAATCAAAATAGACACCTCTTGAGCTAAATTATAGCGTTCGAGTCTTTTCTAGTGTGTATTTTTCGAATGTACACTCGAAACTGCTCTAAGTAGAAAAATCTTGTTTATGTGGCCTAGACTTCAAAATTTGGCTAAAATATCAAGATCTTGTGGGTCTATAGACCAACATGTCCTGATCATTAGTATGTTTCTAATCAAAATAGACACCTCTTGAGCTAAATTATAGCGTTCTAGTCTTTTCGAGTGTGTATTTTTCGAATGTACACTCGAAACTGCTCTAAGTAGAAAATTTGTGTTTATGAGGCCTAGGCTTCAAAACTTGGCTAAAATATCAAGATCATGTGGGTCTATAGACCAACATGTCCTGATAATTAGCATGTTTTCAATCAAAATAGACACCTCTTGAGATAAATTATAGTGTTCGAGTCTTTTCGAGTGTGTATTATTCGAATGTACACTCGAAACTGCTCTAAGTAGAAAATTCGTGTGTATGAGGCCTAGGCTTCAAAACTTGGCTAAAATATCAAGATCATGTGGGTCTATAGACCAACATGTCCTGATAATTAGCATGTTTTCAATGAAAATATACATCTCTTGAGATAAATTATAGCGTTCGAGTCTTTTCGAGTGTGTATTTTTCGAATGTACACTCGAAACTGCTCTAAGTAGAAAATTCGTGTTTATGAGGCCTAGGCTTCAAAACTTGGCTAAAATATCAAGATCATGTGGGTCTATAGACCAACATGTCCTGATAATTAGCATGTTTTCAATCAAAATAGACACCTCTTGAGCTAAATTATAGCGTTCGAGTCTTTTTGAGTGTGTATTTTTCGAATGTACAGTCGAAACTTCTCTAATTAGAAAAATCTTGTTTATGTGGCCTAGATTTCAAAATTTTGCTAGAATATCAAGATCATCTGGGTCTATAGACCAACATGTCCTGATCATTAGCATGTTTCCAATAAAAATAAAAACCTGTTGAGCTAAATTATAGCGTTCGAGTCTTTTCGAGTGTGTATTATTCGAATGTACACTCGAAACTGCTCTAAGTAGAAAATTCGTGTTTATGAGGCCTAGGCTTCAAAACTTGGCTAAAATATCAAGATCATGTGGGTCAATAGACCAACATGTCCTGATAATTAGCATGTTTTCAATCAAAATAGACACCTCTTGAGCTAAATTATAGCGTTCGAGTCTTTTCGAGTGTGTATTTTTCAAATGTACACTCGAAACTGCTCTAAGTAGACAAATCTTGTTTATGAGGCCTAGATTTCAAAATTTTGCTAAAATATCAAGATCATCTGGATCTATAGACCAACATGTCCTGATCATTAGCATGTTTCCAATAAAAATAGAAACCTGTTGATCTAAATTATAGCGTTCGAGTCTTTTTGAGTGTGTATTATTCGAATGTACACTCGAAACTGCTCTAAGTAGAAAATCCGTGTTTATGAGGCCTAGGCTTCAAAACTCGGATAAAATATCAAGATCATGTAGGTCTATAGACCAACATGTCCTGATAATTAGCATGTTTTCAATCAAAATAGACACCTCTTGAGCTAAATTATAGCATTCGAGTCTTTTGGAGTGTGTATTTTTCGAATGTACACTCGAAACTGCTCTAAGTAGACAAATCTTGTTTATGAGGCCGAGATTTCAAAATTTTGCTAAAATATCAAGATCATCTGGATCTATAGACCAACATGTCCTGATCATTAGCATGTTTCCAATAAAAATAGAAACCTGTTGATCTAAATTATAGTGTTCGAGTCTTTTCGAGTGTGTATTATTCGAATGTACACTCGAAACTGCTCTAAGTTGAAAATCCGTGTTTATGAGGCCTAGGCTTCAAAACTTGGATAAAATATCAAGATCATGTAGGTCTATAGACCAACATGTCCTGATAATTAGCATGTTTTCAATCAAAATAGACACCTCTTGAGCTAAATTATAGCGTTCGAGTCTTTTCGAGTGTGTATTTTTCGAATGTACACTCGAAACTGCTTTAAGTAGAAAAATCTTGTTTATGTGGCCTAGACTTCAAAATTTGGCTAAAATATCAAGATCATGTGGGTCTATATACCAACATGTCCTGATATTAGCATGTTTTCAATCAAAATAGACATCTCTTGAGCTAAATTATAACGTTCGAGTCTTTTCGATTGTTTATTTTTTGAATGTACACTCGAAACTGCTCTAAGTAGACAAATCTTTTTTGTGAGGCCTAGACTTCAAAATTTAGCTAAAATATCAAGATCATCTGGGTCTATAGACCAACATGTCCTGATCATTAGCATGTTTCCAATAAAAATAGACACCGGTTGAGCTAAATTATAGCGTTCGAGTCTTTTCGAGTGTGTATTTTTCGAATGTACACTCGAAACTGCTCTAAGTAGAAAAATCCAATTTATGTGGCCTAAACTTCAAAATTTGGCTAAAATATCAAGATCATGTGGGTCTATAGACCAACATGTCCTTATCATTAGCATGTTTCCAATAAAAATAGACACCGGTTGAGCTAAATTATAGCGTTCGAGTCTTTTCGAGTGTGTATTTTTCGAATGTACACTCGAAACTGCTCTAAGTAAAAAAATCTTGTTTATGTGGCCTAGACTTCAAAATTTGGATAAAATATCAAGATCATGTGGGTCTATAGACCAACATGTCCTGATCAATAGCATGTTTTCAATCAAAATAGACACCTCTTGAGCTAAATTATAGCATTCGAGTCTTTTCGAGTGTGTATTTTTCGAATGTACACTCGAAACTGCTCTAAGTAGAAAAATCCAATTTATGTGGCCTAAACTTCAAAATTTGGCTAAAATATCAAGATCATGTGGGTCTATAGACCAACATGTCCTTATCATTAGCATGTTTCCAATAAAAATAGACACCGGTTGAGCTAAATTATAGCGTTCGAGTCTTTTCGAGTGTGTATTTTTCGAATGTACACTCGAAACTGCTCTAAGTAGACAAATCTTTTTTGTGAGGCCTAGACTTCAAAATTTAGCTAAAATATCAAGATCATCTGGGTCTATAGACCAACATGTCCTGATCATTAGCATGTTTCCAATAAAAATAGACACCGGTTGAGCTAAATTATAGCGTTCGAGTCTTTTCGAGTGTATATTATTTGAATGTACACTCGAAACTGCTCTAAGTAGAAAATTCGTGTTTATGTGGCCTAGACTTCAAAATTTGGCTAATATATGAAGATCATGTCGGTCTATAGACCAAGATGTCCTGATAATTAGCATGTTTTCAATCAAAATAGACATCTCTTGAGATAAATTATAACGTTCGAGTCTTTTCGAGTGTGTATTTTTCGAATGTACACTCGAAACTGCTCTAAGTAGACAAATCTTGTTTATGAGGCCTAGATTTCAAAATTTTGCTAAAATATCAAGATCATCTGGGTCTATAGAACAACATGTCCTGATTATTAGCATGTGTTCAATCAAAATAGACATCTCTTGAGCTAAATTATAGCGTTCGAGTCTTTTCGAGTGTGTATTTTTCGAATGTACACTCGAAACTGCTCTAATTAGACAAATCTTGTTTATGAGGCATAGATTTAAAAATTTTGCTAAAATATCAAGATCATCTGGGTCAATAGACCAACATGTCCTGATTATTAGCATGTTTCCAATAAAAATAGAAACCTGTTGAGCTAAATTATAGCGTTCGAGTCTTTTCGAGTGTGTATTATTCGAATGTACACTCGAAACTGCTCTAAGTAGAAAATTCGTGTTTATGAGGCCTAGGCTTCAAAACTTGGCTAAAATATCAGGATCATGTGGGTCTATAGACCAACATGTCCTGATAATTAGCATGTTTCCAATCAAAATAGACACCTCTTGAGCTAAATTATAGCGTTCGAGTCTTTTCGAGTGTGTATTTTTAGAATGTACACTCGAAACTGCTCTAATTAGACAAATCTTGTTTATGAGGCCTAGATTTCAAAATTTTGCTAAAATATCAAGATCATCTGGGTCTATAGACCAACATGTCCTGATCATTAGCATGTTTCCAATAAAAATAGAAACCTGTTGAGCTAAATTATAGCGTTCGAGTCTTTTCGAGTGTGTATCATTCGAATGTACACTCGAAACTGCTCTAAGTGGAAAATTCGTGTTTATGAGGCCTAGGCTTCAAAACTTGGCTAAAATATCAAGATCATGTGGGTCTATAGACCAACATGTCCTGATCAATAGCATGTTTTCAATCAAAATAGACACCTCTTGAGCTAAATTATAGAGTTCGAGTCTTTTCGAGTGTGTATTTTTCGAACGTACTCTCGAAACTGCTCTAAGTAGACAAATCTTGTTTATGAGGCCTAGATTTCAAAATTTTGCTAAAATATCAAGATCATCTGGGTCTATAGACCAACATGCCCTGATCATTAGCATGTTTCCAATAAAAATAGAAACCTGTTGAGCTAAATTATAGCGTTCGAGTCTTTTCGAGGGTGTATTATTCGAATGTACACTCGAAAATGCTCTAAGTAGAAAATTCTTGTTTATGAGGCCTAGGCTTCAAAACTTGGCTAAAATATCAAGATCATGTGGGTCTATAGACCAACATGTCCTGATAATTATCATGTTTCCAATCAAAATAGACACCTCTTGAGCTAAATTATAGCGTTTGAGTCTTTTCGAGTGTGTATTTTTCGAATGTACACTCGAAACTGCTCTAAGTAGACAAATCTTATTTATGAGGCCTAGATTTCAAAATTTTGCTAAAAAATCAAGATCATCTGGGTCTATAGACCAACATGTCCTGATTATTAGCATGTTTCCAATAAAAATAGAAACCTGTTGAGCTAAATTATAGCGTTCAAGTCTTTTCGAGTGTGTATTATTCGAATGCACACTCGAAACTGCTCTAAGTAGAAAATTCGTTTTTATGAGGCCTAGGCTTCAAAACTTGGCTAAAATATCAAGATCATGTGGGTCTATAGACCAACATGTCCTGATAATTAGCATGTTTCCAATCAACATAGACACCTCTTGAGCTAAATTATAGCGTTCGAGTCTTTTCGAGTGTGTATTTTTCGAATGTACACTCGAAACTGCTCTAATTACACAAATCTTGTTTATGAGGCCTAGATTTCAAAATTTTGCTAAAATATCAAGATCATCTGGGTCTATAGACCAACATGTCCTGATTATTAGCATGTTTCCAATAAAAATAGAAACCTGTTGAGCTAAATTATAGCGTTCGAGTCTTTTCGAGGGTGTATTATTCGAATGTACACTCGAAAATGCTCTAAGTAGAAAATTTTTGTTTATGAGGCCTAGGCTTCAAAACTTGGATAAAATATCAAGATCATGTGGGTCTATAGACCAACATGTCCTGATAATTAGCATTTTTTCAATCAAAATAGACACCTCTTGAGCTAAATTATAGCGTTCGAGTCTTTTCGAGTGTGTATTTTCGAATGTACACTCGAAACTGCTCTAATTACACAAATCTTGTTTATGAGGCCTAGATTTCAAAATTTTGCTAAAATATCAAGATCATCTGGGTCTATAGACCAACATGTCCTGATTATTAGCATGTTTCCAATAAAAATAGAAACCTGTTGAGCTAAATTATAGCGTTCGAGTCTTTTCGAGGGTGTATTATTCGAATGTACACTCGAAAATGCTCTAAGTAGAAAATTTTTGTTTATGAGGCCTAGGCTTCAAAACTTGGATAAAATATCAAGATCATGTGGGTCTATAGACCAACATGTCCTGATAATTTGCATTTTTTCAATCAAAATAGACACCTCTTGAGCTAAATTATAGCGTTCGAGTCTTTTCGAGTGTGTATTTTTCGAATGTACACTTGAAACTGCTCTAAGTAGAAAATTCGTGTTTATGAGGCCTAGGATTCAAAACTTGGCTAAAATATCAAGATCATGTGGGTATATAGACCAACATGTCCTGATAATTAGCATGTTTTCAATCAAAATAGACATCTCTTGAGCTAAATTATAGCATTCGAGTCTTTTCGAGTGTGTATTTTTCGAATGTACACTCGAAACTGCTCTAAGTAGACAAATCTTGTTTATGAGGCCTAGATTTCAAAATTTTGCTAAAATATCAAGATCATCTGGGTCTATAGAACAACATGTCCTGATTATTAGCATGTGTTCAATCAAAATAGACATCTCTTGAGCTAAATTATAGCGTTCGAGTCTTTTCGAGTGTGTATTTTTCGAATGTACACTCGAAACTGCTCTAATTAGACAAATCTTGTTTATGAGGCATAGATTTCAAAATTTTGCTAAAATATCAAGATCATCTGGGTCTATAGACCAACATGTCCTGATTATTAGCATGTTTCCAATAAAAATAGAAACCTGTTGAGCTAAATTATAGCGTTCGAGTCTTTTCGAGTGTGTATTATTCGAATGTACACTCGAAACTGCTCTAAGTAGAAAATTCGTGTTTATGAGGCCTAGGCTTCAAAACTTGGCTAAAATATCAGGATCATGTGGGTCTATAGACCAACATGTCCTGATAATTAGCATGTTTCCAATCAAAATAGACACCTCTTGAGCTAAATTATAGCGTTCGAGTCTTTTCGAGTGTGTATTTTT